>NC_092153.1:82696369-82898869 GCF_045791955.1 Oncorhynchus clarkii lewisi
TTTTGCCCCACTGTACCTTGTTTTCTATTTTACATTTCTAGAGAAATTATTTTAGGGCACCATTTTTCCTTTCTGATGTCTGTTGTTTTTGTTCTTCCACAGACCTGCAGCTTTACACTCCGGAGGATTCACAGAGTTGATTGTCGTTTTAATGACCTAGGCCCAATCCCAAATGGACCCCTAGACGTTACGCCCTACGCATTTGTGGAGATCTGAGAGGATTTGAAAAGCAATTTACTAATACCTCCAATTTGCCCCTCTGATAGGCTAGGTCAGGGGTGTCAAACTAATTTCATGGAGGATCTAGTGTCTGCAGGTTTTAGTTTTCTAACACCTAGACACCCAGGTGAGGGGAGGTCTTTACTGAGACCTAGACAACCAGGTGAGGGGAGTTCCTTACTGAGACCTAGACAACCAGGTGAGGGGAGTTCCTTACTGAGACCTAGACAACCAGGTGAGGAGAGTTCCTTACTAAGACCTAGACAACCAGGTGAGGGGAGTTCTTTACTGAGACCTAGACAACCAGGTGAGACCTAGACGACCAGGTGAGGGGAGTTCCTTACTGAGACCTAGACAACCAGGTGAGACCTAGACGACCAGGTGAGGGGAGTTCCTTACTGAGACCTAGACAACCAGGTGAGACCTAGACAACCAGGTGAGGGGAGTTCTTTACTGAGACCTAGACAACCAGGTGAGACCTAGACGACCAGGTGAGGGGAGTTCCTTACTGAGACCTAGACAACCAGGTGAGACCTAGACGACCAGGTGAGGGGAGTTCCTTACTGAGACCTAGACAACCAGGTGAGGGGAGTTCTTTACTGAGACCTAGACAACCAGGTGAGGGGAGTTCCTTACTGAGACCTAGACAACCAGGTGATGGGAGTTCCTTACTGAGACCTAGACAACCAGGTGAGGGGAGTTCCTTACTGAGACCTCGACAACCAGGTGAGGAGAGTTCCTTACTAAGACCTAGACAACCAGGTGAGGGGAGTTCTTTACAGAGACCTAGACAACCAGGTGAGACCTAGACGACCAGGTGAGGGGAGTTCCTTACTGAGACCTAGACAACCAGGTGAGACCTAGACGACCAGGTGAGGGGAGTTCCTTACTGAGACCTAGACAACCAGGTGAGGGGAGTTCTTTACTGAGACCTAGACAACCAGGTGAGGGGAGTTCCTTACTGAGCCCTAGACAACCAGGTGAGGGGAGTTCCTTACTGAGACCTAGACAACCAGGTGAGAGGAGTTCCTTACTGAGACCTAGACACCCAGGTGAGGGGAGTTCCTTACTGAGCCCTAGACAACCAGGTGAGGTGAGCTCCTTACTGAGACCTAGACACCCAGGTGAGACAACCAGGTGAGGGGAGTTCCTTACTAAGACCTAGACACCCAGGTGAGACCTAGACGACCAGGTGAGGGGAGTTCCTTACTAAGACCTAGACAACCAGGTGAGGGGAGTTCCTTACTAAGACCTAGATGACCAGGTGAGGTGAGCTCGTTACTAATTAGTGACCGTAATTCATCAATCAAGTACCAGTGAAGAGCAAAAACCCACTGACACTCGGTCTTCTGTGCAATGAGTTTGACGCCTGTGGGTCAGGTGGAAGTTTCACCATATTGCTTGTACAGTGAGGAGAACAAGTATTTTAAACACTGCCGATTTTGCAGGTTTTCCCACTTACAAAGCATGTAGAGGTCTGTAATTTTTATCATCGGTACACTTCAACTGTGAGAGACGGAATCTAAAACAAAAATCCAGAAAATCACATTGTATGATTTTTAAGTAATTTATTTGCATTTTATTGCATGACATAAGTATTTGATACATCAGAAAAGCAGAACTTAATATTTGGTACAGAAACCTTTGTTTGCAATTACAGAGATCATACGTTTCCTGTAGTTCTTGACCAGGTTTGCACACACTGCAGCAGGGATTTTGGCCCACTCCTCCATAGAGACCTTCTCCAGATCCTTCATGTTTCGGTCAATACGGACTTTCAGCTCCCTCCAAAGATGTTCTATTGGGTTCAGGTCTGGAGACTGGCTAGGCCACTCCAGGACCTTGAGATGCTTCTTACGGAGCCACTCCTTAGTTGCCCTGGCTGTGTGTTTCGGGTCGTTGTCATGCTGGAAGACCCAGCCACGACCCATCTTCAATGCTCTTACTGAGGGAAGGAGATTGTTGACCAAGATCTCGCGATACATGGCCCCATCCATCCTCCCCTCAATACGGTGCAGTCGTCCTGACCCCTTTGCAGAAAAGCATCCCCAAAGAATGATGTTTCCACCTCCATGCTTCACGGTTGGGATGGTGTTCTTGGGGTTGTACTCATCCTTCTTCCTCCAAACACGGCGAGTGGAGTTTAGACAAAAAAGCTCTATTTTTGTCTCATCAGACCACATGACCTTCTCCCATTCCTCCTCTGGATCATCCAGATGGTCATTGGAAAACTTCAGATAGGCCTGGACATGCCCTGGCTTGAGCAGGGGGACCTTGCATGCGCTGCAGGATTTTAATCCATGACTGTGTGTTACTAATGGTTTTCTTTGAGACTGTGGTCCCAGCTCTCTTCAGGTCATTGACCAGGTCCTGCCGTGTAGTTCTGGGCTGATCCCTCACCTTCATCATGATCATTGATGCCCCACGAGGTGAGATCTTGCATGGAGCCCCAGACCGAGGATGATTGACTGTCATCTTGAACTTCTTCCATTTTCGAATAATTGCGCCAACAGTTATTGCCTTCTCACCAAGCTGCTTGCCTATTGTCCTGTAGCCCATCCCAGCCTTTTGCAGGTCTACAATTTTATCCCTGATGTCCTTACACAGCTCTCTGGTCTTGGCCATTGTGGAGACGTTGGAGTCTGTTTGATTGAGTGTACGGACAGGTGACTTTTATACAGGTAGCGAGTTCAAACAGGTGCAGTTAATACAGGTAATGAGTGGAGAACAGGAGGGCTTCTTAAAGAAAAACTAACAGGTCTGTGAGAGCCGGAATTCTTACTGGTTGGTAAGTGATCAAATACTTATGTCATGCAATAAAATACAAATTAATTTACTTAAAAATCATACAATGTGATTTTCTGGATTTTTGTTTTAGATTCCGTCTCTCACAGTTGAAGTGTACCTATGATAAAAATTACAGACCTCTACATGCTTTGTAAGTAGGAAAACCTGCTTGTATCAAATACTTGTTCTCCCCACTGTACAAATCAAATCCTCTCAGATCTCTACAAGTGAATAAGTGGTAAGGATCCGTTTGGGATTGGGGCATAGTACAATGTCTCTCAACCTCAGGTCCGGGGACATGTGGGAGACACATAGTGGACATCCTGGTATTGCTTGAATGTTTTGTTGGGTATACAAACCTTTATTTCATGTTACACCACAGTGTGTATTCTACTAAGTGTATATGTATTTCTTGCTGTACTACAATATGTATAAATATGGTCATTATATCTGTTTTTAAGACTATGTAACCTTAAACTTTTAATCTATGGAGTGATTCTACTGTGTGAGTTAAATACGTTCTCTCTCTCTGGCCAGCCTATAAATAATGTTTCCTGTATTCAGTGTTCCTGGTTCCTTAATTGTACTCAGTATTATACATGATGTCACTGATCTAACCGTGGCGACTCTACCTCCAGAATTACGATCGCTCATTTCACACTTCTAAACAGCAATTCTGAAAAGGCACTTGCTCGTCTGAATTATCTTTTTTATTTTTTGCAGGTGCTTGGTAACGTTTGAATAAAATGAGAAAAAAAGAAGAACCCTCTTTAGACGTAAAGCTTATTAAAGAGCAGTGATACTATCAAGAGCAGTGTGCAGGTTTCTTCTATTTTTTTTCTAAAACAGCCAATCACGAGTCCCCATGTCGAACCAAATAGTACATGTCAACATGTCCTGTCAGCTGTCAGTCAAACTGCACAACGACAGTGCTCTCATTCTCTCGTCAAACCAAAACTAACATTTTAAAAGGGATACTTTGGGAATCATCATGCTAGCAGATGCCCATGGACTACCAGTCATTGCGCTAACGCTAGTTAGCTTGGGCTCGCGAAACTACCCCTAACTTCCTTTGTGGGTTTTCCTAAATACAAAGCATGTAGAGGTCTGTAATTTTTTATCATAGGTACACTTCAACACAGAGAAAAATGGTATCCACAAAATCATCAGATTCTGGGGAGGTAGATAAAGGGTCTCATTGCCAAAATCCCGAAGTAGCTTCTGTAAAAAACTATTGGTCGCTAAATCCGGAGAAATGACAGACAGACCATGTAAAAAAACAAACAACTGTTGGTCACTAAATCCATCTCGGTGGACCACGTCAAAACGCTTGGCTGGAAATGCCCTCATCCGTCTGAGTGGCCAGGCTGTGACTTCCCTTTGGCTGGAATGCCCTCATCCGTCTGAGTGGCCAGGCTGTGACTTCCCTTTGGCTGGAATGCCCTCATCCGTCTGAGTGGCCAGGCTGTGACTTCCCTCACCCGCTATATACTTATAACTGATTGGTTCTGCCCACTGCTGTCCTGTTAGAACACGATGTTAAGGCTCATCACTGTACTCTCGATAGTCACCACCACACACAGCTGTTTCTATTCGAGGATGTTTCTAGATGTTTCTATGACTGTGGTAATCTGAATGACATGGAATCTTATCGTTGTGGTTTTATAAAGACAAAAGAAAATGCACACATTTACAACTATGCAATATACAAATGTTCATGAATAAATGACAAATAGCTTTACACTTACAACATGTCTATAAAGGCTTATAAACACAGTACCGATATAAAACATAAACCTCTTGGAGAGAGAGAGATAAACCAATTACTTGGAATGACAAAGGGTCAAAGTGTATGGCACCCTCTCTCTCTTCAGCCTTGTGTGAGAATCTGCCAGGCTGAGATCTTATCAGATCTGGCGCCACAAAGTCGTAAATTACTCTTCACATGAGCAAACTCCAAGAACCGTCTGGGATGACTCTAGAATGACTGGGATGAGTCTAGAATGACTGGGATGACTCTAGAACCCTCTGGGATGGCTCTAGAAGGACTCTGGGATGACGCTAGAACCCTCTGGGATGAGTCTAGAATGACTCTGGGATGACTCTAGAACCCTCTGGGATGACTCTAGAATGACTGGGATGACTCTCGGATGACTCTAGAATGACTCTAGAATGACTCTGGGATGACTCTAGAAGCTCTCCCATGGAAGCACAATAAAACACCACTATAGAAAACGCTGTGGTAGCGTCTGCATGCAAAATATGTTTACCAATACACCAATGAAACCACCTCTGCAACCAATGCAATAACGCTTATGGTAGTACTTAATAATACTGCACATGATAAACAATGGGCAAAGCAGCAACTCTAACATTAAAGAACGGTAACACAGTGGGACATGTGGCTGAAGGTAACAGGAAGTAATCATTCAGACTTTTCGTGTTACTGTTGACAGTAAAAAGTCGTCAGAAACATGGCGTCTCCTCCCTTCGGACGACGACAATGATAAACACTCCGACCTGAGTGGGCGGGTGCAGTGTCCAGATGAACATTTCCAAGTGCTCTGATTGGTTGGGAATGGCAAGGCTATGATGGGTGAGGGATGACTAAAGTAGGCTGGAAAGCCAAATCAACTGAAGTGACTGTGAGGGGAGAGGAGAGGAACAGGACAGACTGTTATTTTGTTGTTGTTTACATTCCCTTTAAAAGCACAAGGAGACATACTCCATGACAACTTGAGTTTTGTAGACTGGGGCACCTGTGGCTCGGCTCCTCTGCAGGAAACCTGCAGGAATACCTCTCCCCAACGTGGCTGAAGAACCAGTGTGAGGTTCCGGAAGGCACTAAGGTGTTGTAACAGTCAAAAGTTTGGACACACCTACACATTCAAGTGTTTTTCTTTATTTGTACTATTTTCTACATTGTAGAATAATAGTGAAGACATCAAAACTATGAAATAACACATATGGAATCATGTAGTAACCAAAAAAAGTGTTAAACAAATCAAAAATATATTTTATATTTGAGATTCTATAAAGCAGCCACCCTTTGCCTTGATGAAAGCTTTGCACACCTCTTGGCTTTCTCTCAACAAAATTCATGAGGAATGCTTTTCCAACCGTCTTGAAGGAGTTCCCACATATGCTGAGCACTTATTGGCTGCTTTTTCTTCACTCTGTGGTCAAACTCATCTCAATTGGGTTGAGGTCGGGTGATTGTGGAGGCCAGGTCATCTGATGCAGCACTCCATCACTCTCCTTCTTGGTTAAATAGCCCTTACACAGCCTGGAGGTGTGTTGGGTCATACTCCTGTTGAAAAACAAACAAAAAACTAAACGCAAACCAGATGGGATGGCGTATCGATCCAGAATTCTGTGGTTCCTGACAGGTGAATTCTAAATAAATTACAGTGTCACCAGCAAAGCACCCCCACACCACTGTTACTTTAACTCTGTGAAGGATTTATTTGGGCTGCAATTTCTGAGGCTGGTAACTCTAATGAACTTATCCTTTGCAGCAGAGGTAACTGGCTCTTCCTTTCCTGTGGCGGTCCTCATGAGAGACAGTTTCATCATAGTGCCTGATGGTTTTTACGACTCCACTTGAAGAAACCTTGAAATGTTCTGCATTTACTGACCTTCACGTCTTAAAGTACTCATGAACTGTCGTTTCTCTTTGCTCATTTGAGTTGTTCGTGCAATAATATGGACTTGGTCTTTTACCAAATAGGGTTATGTTCTGTATACCACCCCTACCTGGTCACAACACAACTGATTGGCTCAAACGCATTAAGAAGAATATTCCACAGGCACACCTGTTAATTGAAATGCATTCCAAGTGACTACCTCATGAAGCTGGTTGAGAGAATGCCAAGTGTGTGCCAAGCTATCATTAAGGAAAAGGGCGGCTAGAATCTCAAATATAAAATATATTTTGATTGGTTTATATTTTGATTGGTTGATTGGTTTAACACTGTTTTGGTTACTACATGATTCCATATGTGTTACTTCGTAGCTTTGTTGTCTTCATTATTGTTCTACAATGTATAAAGGGGTATCCAAACTTTTGACTGGTACTGTAATTTATCTACGTAGATGCACACACACACACACACACACACACACACACACACACACACACACACACACACACACACACACACACACACACAACTATGATTAACATGACTTGACATGTACTGCGTTCTTAATTTACGTAGTGATTGAATATTGTTCCCTCCCGAGCCACACGGTGGCAGTGAACACATGGAAAGGTCCTGCACTGTTGATATGAAACATTGAACCGTAAAAAACATTAGTAACACGGCAGCAGCATTAAGACTTCCGTTTCTTCTGATTTTGCCTTCAAAATAAAAGTGTGCAGTTAAACGGTATGTGTACAATACGAAATCCCCCCCAAAATGTTGTAGTTTTTCATAGTCATAGTGCATAATGTTACAATTATGTTACACAATTATAATTACATCAGGGAAAAATCTAAACTGAATAAAATCACTACTTTATATAAGATAAAGAATATTATAAGGTGGCGCACATTGAGAAATGGATATGTTTTTAATGTAATTGTCTGTTATGTACATGACTGGTGCAACGCTTAAAAGGGTTTCTTGTTTCTTACAGATCTCATCACGGTTTTAAATTGTTTCCAGTTTGCTTGAGATGTATAGAGAAATAATAATAGGCACTAACTCCGCCGTGGTTCGTTGGACAAAGCCCATGTGGGAATAATGAACGGCGTGTTTGGATAAACGCCAAAAATGACGTATGTGGTAAACACAGGCTTGGGAGATGTTATACGTTTTGATCTAAGCCTGCTTTTTTTTCAACTCCACAGTTAACTCTATCACCACAGACAACAGCGTCACATTCAGTACAGTCAACTCCTACTAATCCTTCTTCACCACCTCCTTCCTCACCACCTCCCTTTTCACCACCTCCTTCTTCACCACCTCCTTCCTCACCACCTCCTTCCTCACCACTTCCTCCTTCATCACCTCCTTCTTCACCACCTCCTTCCTCACCACCTCCTCCTTCTTCACCACCTCCTCCTTCACCACCTCCTTCCTCACCACCTCCTCCTTCATCACCTCCTTCTTCACCACCTCCTTCCACACCACCTCCTCCTTCCTCACCTCCTTCTTCATCACCTCCTTCCTCACCACCTCCTCCTTCTTCACCACCTCCTTCTTCACCACCTCCTTCCTCACCACCTCCTTCCTCACCACCTCCTTCTTCACCACCTCCTTCTTCACCACCTTCTTCTTCACCACCTCCTCCTTCATCACCTCCTTCTTCACCACCTCCTTCCTCACCACCTCCTCCTTCCTCACCACCTCCTCCTTCCTCACCACCTCCTTCCTCACCGCCTCCTTCCTCACCTCCTCCTTCCTCACCCCACCTCCTTCCTCACATCCTCCTTCCTCACCACCTCCTTCCTCACCACCTCCTTCCTCACCTCCTTCTTCCTCACCACCACCTCCTTCCTCACCACCTCCTTCCTCACCACCTCTTTCCTCACCACCTCCTTCCTCACCACCTTCTTCCTCACCTCCTCGTTCCTCACCTCCTCCTTCCTCACCACCACCTCCTTCCTCACCACCTCTTTCCTCACCACCTCCTTCCTCACCACCTCCTTCCTCACCTCCTCCTTCCTCACCTCCTCCTTCCTCACCACCACCTCCTTCCTCACCACCTCCTCCTTCCTCACTGCCTCCTTCCTCACCTCCTCCTCCTTCCTCACCTCCTCCTTCTTCACCACCTCCTTCCTTCCTCACCTCCTCCTTCCTCACCACCTCCTTCCTCACCACCTCCTTCCTCACCTCCTTCTTCCTCACCACCACCTCCTTCCTCACCACCTCCTTCCTCACCACCTCTTTCCTCACCACCTCCTTCCTCACCACCTTCTTCCTCACCTCCTCCTTCCTCACCTCCTCCTTCCTCACCACCACCTCCTTCCTCACCACCTCATTCCTCACCACCTCCTTCCTCACCACCTCCTTCCTCACCTCCTCCTTCCTCACCTCCTCCTTCCTCACCACCACCTCCTTCCTCACCACCTCCTCCTTCCTCACTGCCTCCTTCCTCACCTCCTCCTTCCTCACCTCCTCCTTCTTCACCACCTCCTTCCTTCCTCACCTCCTCCTTCCTCACCACCTCCTTCCTCACCTCCTCCTTCCTCACCACCACCTCCTTCCTCACCACCACCTCCTTCCTCACCACCTCCTCCTTCCTCACCACCTCCTCCTTCCTCACTGCCTCCTTCCTCACCTCCTCCTCCTTCCTCACCTCCTCCTTCTTCACCACCTCCTTCCTTCCTCACCTCCTCCTTCCTCACCTCCTCCTTCCTCACCACCACCTCCTTCCTCACCACCTCCTCCTTCCTCACCACCACCTCCTTCCTGTATTCCATATACCATGATTCACATTGTGCCCATTGAATTGGGTGGAGTAAAAGCAACATTCTGTATTATTCAGCACTCCATGAAATGACACCATATGTACATTCTACAACACTTTTACTGTAGCACCTATTTCATTCACAGTGATTAGTATTGGGGGCATTTATTTGACCTTGGAACATGTTTGAAAACCCCAAATGTCACTTAAATATGAACACATATGACTAATTAATGTAATTGTTTAGATTAAAAAAATTCACATCATGAATAAATTCAGGTATTGACACTTTTCTACAATTACGCGGGGGACTTTTATTTAAGAACGTTTCTGAAATTCCGTAACCCGGATGTACTTTCTTAGTGTTGATGACGAAAAAAGCAACAACAGTGCAGATAATATTGGCACATCTAGCTATGTATTAAAGTCAGGAACCATGGTCAAAGAGAAAATCTGTGCCATGCTATTGCGTAGGCTTATGTGACCGTTTGCTGCTTCACTTTTCTCGTGTTTGTAATTATTAGATAAGAAATAGCGGAGCCGGTGAATATACTTTGCAATGGCCGGTTAGCTAAATTGGCTGAAATGTCATTCTCAGTCTTGTTGTAGCTCCATTTATATGAAAGCGCATTGCAATCATGACGCTTCCAGCTCTGCAGAACACCAGTGTGCTCTACCGAAGAATACTGTCGCAGTTCCCTCAAGACATCAGCCTCGCATTTGCCTATGGATCTGGAGTATTCAAACAAAATGGAACTAGCCAAGGTCAAATGGGGGTAAGTCGTGAGACATAATATATTATTTAGTATATGCATGTCATTAGACGAAATGGTACAAACTTGGTACAAAGGCTAGGAAGCCTGGGTGCCAGTGTGCTCTCTTGCCAATTTATGGAACCGTCTGCCATGCCAAACTTTAAGAGGACAACATGCACGACTAGCAAGAGCGCAGAAATATACTATATACTATATATATATATATAGTATATATATCCACACAAAAGTATGTGGACACCTCTTCAAATTAGTGTATTTGGCTATTTCAGCCACACCCGTTTCTGACAGGTGTATAAAATCGAGCAAACGGCCATGCAATCTCGATAGAGAATGGCCCGTACTGAAGAGCTCAGTGACTTTCTATGTGGGACTGTCATAAGATGCCACCTTTACAACAAGTAAAATTTCTGCCCTGCTAGAGCTGCCCCCCCAACGTCTAGGAGCAACAACGCATCAGCGGGCGTAGTGTGTAAAAGGAAAACACGTCTGTCCTCGGTTGCAACACTCACTACAAGGCTAAGATCACCATCCACAATGCCAAGCGTCGGCAGGAGTGGCGTTAAGCTCGCCGCCAATGGACTCTGGCGTGATGAATCACTCACTCTAGACGCTTCTAGGTTTTGGCGGATGCCAGGAGAACGCTACATGCCTCAATAGAATGCTACCTGTCCCGATGCATAGTGCCAACTGTAAAGTTTGGTGGAGGAGGAATAATAATGGTCTGGGGCTGTTTTTCCATGGTTCGGGCCCCTTAGTTCCAGCGAAGGGAAATCTTAACGCTACAGCATACAATGACATTCTAGATGATTCTGTGCTTCCAACTTGGTGGCAAAAGTTTGGGGAAGGCCCTTTCCTGTTTCAGCATGACAATTCCCCCGCGCTAAAAGCGAGGTCCATACAGAAATAGTTTGTTGAGATCGGTGTGGAAGAACTTGACTGGCCTGCACAGAGCCCTGACCTCAACCCCATCGAACACCTTTGGAATGAATTGGATCACTGACTTCGAGCCAGGACTAATCGCCCAACATCAGTACCCGACCTCACTAATGCTCTTGTGGCTGAATGGAAGCAAGTCCCCCTCAGCAATGTTCCAACATCTAGTGGAAAGCCTTCCCAGAAGAGAGGAGGCTGTTATAGCAGCAAAGGGGGGGACCAACTCCATATTAATGCCCATGATTTTGGAATGAGATGTTCGATGAGCAGGTGTCCACACACTTTTGGTCATGTAGGGTAGATATCAATACCGCGGTTGTTGAAATACAACAATGTGTGTGTAACATAACATTGATCAATGAATATATGTATCTGGAATTAAATTCCTACATGTTTTAATACCCAATTAAATTAAACACTCTGTCCACTTCTAAGAATTTGTAAGACACTTATTTGCATAAAATGGACAGAGACCAGTCTCAAAATCAATCAGCAGCGTTTATTCTGGAGAGTACTGAACACGATACAGTTTACCACAGGTTATAAACTGCACTAGCGTTTATTCTGGAGAGTACTGAACACGATACAGTTTACCACAGGTTATAAACTGCACTAGCGTTTATTCTGGAGAGTACTGAACACCTCTACACTCTAACCACTAGGCTACCCTGCCTCCTCTACACTCTAACCACTAGGTTACCCTGCCACCTCTACACTCTAACCACTAGGATACCCTGCCACCTCTACACACTAACCACTAGGCTACCTGCCACCTCTACACTCTAACCACTAGGCTACCTGCCGCCCCTACACTCTAACCACTAGGCTACCCTGCCACCTCTACACTCTAACCACTAGGCTACCCTGCCACCTCTACACTCTAACCACTAGGCTACCCTGCCTCCCCTACACTCTAACCACTAGGCTACCCTGCCGCCCCTACACTCTAACCACTAGGCTACCCTGCCACCTCTACACTCTAACCACTAGGCTACCCTATCTCCTCTACACTCTAACCACTAGGCTACCCTGCCTCCTCTACACTCTAACCACTAGGCTACCCTGCCGCCCCTACACTCTAACCACTAGGCTACCCTGCCACCTCTACACTCTAACCACTAGGCTACCCTATCTCCTCTACACTCTAACCACTAGGCTACCCTGCCACCTGCCACGATACAGTTTACCACAGGTTATAAACTGCACTAGCGTTTATTCTGGAGAGTACTGAACACGATACAGTTTACCACAGGTTATAAACTGAAAATGACGTCATTCGTTTTCCAACTGTCCCGTCTCTTCTCCCACCCTGGTACAAAGGCTGTATAGTATCTCAAGCCTTCCCACATCGTCTCCCTACCAATTTAATATTATTTATGAGCCAAGGTCTTCCTGTGTAGATAAGCATTCTAGCCAGTCTGACGATATAGTTCATTCATTTCTACCAAGGACCAGACAGTCATTGTTCTAATTCTTGATTATATTTATACACATTATATTCAGTACTGGGATCAATAAAGAAAATTCATACATCTATACAGTAACATAATAGTATTCTGATTAGTCAGTCCTGATTGAAATGTATACATAATTAGTCATTATTGATCAAAAATCCTTTAATAATATAACTGACGAGCATCTCTTCTCCCCTCCCAGAAAAACATGCTGGATTTTGTGTTCGCTGTAGACGATCCAGTCACCTGGCACACCATGAACCTGATGCAGAACAGAAAACACTATTCTGTATTAAAGTTCCTGGGTCCTAGGAAGATCAGCCGGATACAGGAAGAACACGGGGCTGGGGTGTACTACAACACCTTAGTACCTGTGGATGGAAGGGTAAGCGTGTATGTTTTAGGTATTCCCTCCAAATCAAATCAAATTTATTTATATAGCCCTTCGTACATCAGCTGATATCTCAAAGTGCTGTACAGAAACCCAGCCTAAAACCCCAAACAGCAAGCAATGCAGGTGTAGAAGCACGGTGGCTAGGAAAAACTCCCTAGAAAGGCCAGAACCAAGGAAGAAACCTAGAGAGGAACCAGGCTATGAGGGGTGGCCAGTCCTCTTCTTGCTGTGCCGGGTGGAGATTATAACATAAATGACCAGCATGGTCAGATAATAGTAATCACAGGCAGAACAGTTGAAACTGGAGCAGCAGCACGGCCACGTGGACTGGGGACAGCAAGGAGTCATCATGTCAGGTAGTCCTGAGGCATGGTCCTAGGGCTCAGGTCCTCCGAGAGAGAGAGAAAGAAAGAGAGAGAGAGGCTTCACTGCCTGGTATTGCAATGGCACCACCCTCGATCGCATGGTGCGGACAGCGTGTGGCGCGGACAACCCAGTACATCACTGTGACCAAGCTTCCTGCCATCCAGGACATCTATATCAGGAGGTGTGATAGGAAGGCCCGGAAAACGCTCACAGGACCCTACACGCTCACAGGGCCCTACACGCTCACAGGGCCCTACACGCCCACAGGGCCAGGCAGTGATGCAGCCTGTAGTGCCTTACGGTCAGATGCAGAGCAGTTGCCATACCAGGCAGTGATGCAACTGGTCAGGATGCTCTCAATGGTGCAGCTGGCGAACATTTTGAGGATCTGAGGACCCATGCCATATCATTTCAGTCTCCTGAGGGAGAAAAAGTGTTGTCGTGCCCTCTTCACGACTGTCTTGGTGTGTTTGGACCATGATATTTTGTTGATGTCGACACCAAGAAACTTGATGCTCTCAACCTGCTCCACTACATCCCCGTCGATCAGAACGGGGGTGTGTCTGCAGGTCCCACGTGGCAATCTCATTCCACGCAGGGCGGAGTGTCTGCAGGGCGGAGTGTCTGCAGGGCGGAGTGTCTGCAGGGCGGAGTGTCTGCAGGGCCGAGTGTCTGCAGGGCGGAGTGTCTGCAGGGCCGAGTGTCTGCAGGGCCGAGTGTCTGCAGGGCCGAGTGTCTGCAGGGCCGAGTGTCTGCAGGGCCGAGTGTCTGCAGGGCCGAGTGTCTGCAGGGCCGAGTGTCTGCAGGGCCGAGTGTCTGCAGGGCCGAAATACTTATTTTCCACCATAATTTGCAAATAAATTCATTAAAAATCCTGCAATGTGATTTTCTGGATTTTTTTCCCTCATTTTGTCTGTCATAGTTGAAATGTACCTATGATGAAAATTACAGGCCTCATCTTTTTAAGTGACAGAACTTGCACAATTGGTGGCTGACTAAATACTTTTTTGCCAAACTATAATTCTATTGTCACTCCCACTAAGGCCCGTTTAGAATGGTTGATGTCTCAGGTTTATATGCGCTGTGTGCAATAGTCTGGGGATGAGGTTTCTACAATATAGAAAAACAAGTCAACTTGTAGATAGCTTTGTTAAAAAAAACTGTCTGTGCTCTTGAGCAAGGCACTTCAGCCTAATGTGCTCCAGGGGCACCGTGCTACTATGGCAGACCCAGTAAAACAACACATTTCACTGCACCTCTCCAACACATTTCACTGCACCTCTCCAACACATTTCACTGCACCTCTCCAACACATTTCACTGCACCTCTCCAACACATTTCACTGCACCTCTCCAACACATTTCACTGCACCTCTCCAACACATTTCACTGCACCTCTCCAACATCTTGTTTTAATCTGGCTCGTCTCTGTAACCTAAAGGTCTTCTCTCTCTCTCGACAGATAATGAAGTATGGCGTGATCAGTACTGACTCTCTGATTGACGACCTGCTCCACTGGAAGACCATGTATATTGCTGGCCGACTGCACAAACCGGTAGGTGTTGGTCCCTGTGGCAGAGGTGACTGTACCCTAGAGCAGAGGTGACTGTACCCTAGAGCAGAGGTGACTGTACCCTAGAGCAGAGGTGACTGTACCCTAGAGCAGAGGTGACTGTACCCTAGAGCAGAGGTGACTGTACCCTAGAGCAGAGGTGACTGTACCCTAGAGCAGAGGTGACTGTAACCTAGAGCAGAGGTTTGTTGAGCATGTACATAACCATGATGTTGGTCATGTGATCACAGATACAACCATGCGATGGAACTATAAGTTTAGTTACAATTCAGTTGTGCACCATGGTTTTGGTACCTGACTGCTGTGTAGGGTGAGAACAGGAAGCTGACTATGTTGTTGTTGTGTAGGTGAGGATCCTAGTGCAGGGTGGGAACAGGAAGCTGACTATGTTGTTGTTGTGATGGTGAAGTTCCTAAAACAGGGTGGGAACAGGAAGCTGACTATGTTATTGTGTAGGTGAGGATCCTAGTGCAGGGTGGGAACAGGAAGCTGACTATGTTGTTGTGTAGGTGAGGATCCTAGTGCAGGGTGGGAACAGGAAGCTGACTATGTTATTGTGTAGGTGAGGATCCTAGTGCAGGGTGGGAACAGGAAGCTGACTATGTTATTGTTGTATACTTGACTTCCGGCGCCGACAGAGATGGCCGCCTCGCTTCGCGTTCCTAGGAAACTATGCAGTTTTTTGTTTTTTTACGTGTTATTTCTTACATTAGTACCCCAGGTCATCTTAGGTTTCATTACATACAGTCGAGAAGAACTACTGAATATAAGATCAGCATCAACTCACCATCAGTACGACCAAGAATATGTTTTTCGCGACGCGGATCCTGTGTTCTGCCTTACAAACAGGACAAAGGAGTGGATCCTATGCAGCGACCCAAAAAAACGACTCCGAAAGAGAGGGAAACGAGGCGGTCTACTGGTCAGACTCCGGAGACGGGCACAGCGCGCACCACTCCCTAGCATTCTTCTTGCCAATGTCCAGTCTCTTGACAACAAGGTTGATGAAATCCGAGCAAGGGTAGCATTCCAGAGGGACATCAGAGACTGTAACGTTCTTTGCTTCACGGAAACGTGGCTTACTGGAGAGACGCAATCCGAAGCGGTGCAGCCAACAGGTTTCTCCACGCATCGCGCAGACAGGAAAAAACATCTTTCTGGTAAAAAGAGGGGCGGGGGCGTATGCCTTATGACTAACGTGACATGGTGCGATGAAAGAAACATACAGGAACTCAAATCCTTCTGTTCACCTGATTTAGAATTCCTCACAATCAAATGTAGACCGCATTATCTACCAAGAGAATTCTCTTCGATCATAATCACAGCCGTATATATCCCCCCCCAAGCAGACACATCGATGGCTCTGAACGAACTTTATTTAACTCTCTGCAAACTGGAAACAATTTATCCGGAGGCTGCATTCATTGTAGCTGGGGATTTTAACAAGGCTAATCTGAAAACAAGACTCCCCAAATTTTATCAGCATATCGATTGCGCAACCAGGGGAGGAAAGACCTTGGACCATTGTTACTCTAACTTCCGCGACGCATATAAGGCCCTGCCCCGCCCCCCTTTCGGAAAAGCTGACCACGACTCCATTTTGTTGATCCCTGCCTACAGACAGAAACTAAAACAAGAGGCTCCCACGCTGAGGTCTGTCCAACGCTGGTCCGACCAAGCTGACTCCACACTCCAAGACTGCTTCCATCACGTGGACTGGGAGATGTTTCGTATTGCGTCAGATAACAACATTGACGAATACGCTGATTCGGTGTGCGAGTTCATTAGAACGTGCGTTGAAGATGTCGTTCCCATAGCAACGATTAAAACATTCCCTAACCAGAAACCGTGGATTGATGGCAGCATTCGTGTGAAACTGAAAGCGCGAACCACTGCTTTTAATCAGGGCAAGGTGTCTGGTAACATGACCGAATACAAACAGTGCAGCTATTCCCTCCGCAAGGCTATCAAACAAGCTAAGCGCCAGTACAGAGACAAAGTAGAATCTCAATTCAACGGCTCAGACACAAGAGGCATGTGGCAGGGTCTACAGTCAATCACGGACTACAGGAAGAAACCCAGCCCAGTCACGGACCAGGATGTCTTGCTCCCAGGCAGACTAAATAACTTTTTTGCCCGCTTTGAGGACAATACAGTGCCACTGACACGGCCTGCAACGAAAACATGCGGTCTCTCCTTCACTGCAGCCGAGGTGAGTAAGACATTTAAACGTGTTAACCCTCGCAAGGCTGCAGGCCCAGATGGCATCCCCAGCCGCGCCCTCAGAGCATGCGCAGACCAGCTGGCCGGTGTGTTTACGGACATATTCAATCAATCCCTATACCAGTCTGCTGTTCCCACATGCTTCAAGAGGGCCACCATTGTTCCTGTTCCCAAGAAAGCTAAGGTAACTGAGCTAAATGACTACCGCCCCGTAGCACTCACATCCGTCATCATGAAGTGCTTTGAGAGACTAGTCAAGGACCATATCACCTCCACCCTACCTGACACCCTAGACCCACTCCAATTTGCTTACCGCCCAAATAGGTCCACAGACGATGCAATCTCAACCACACTGCACACTGCCCTAACCCATCTGGACAAGAGGAATACCTATGTGAGAATGCTGTTCATCGACTACAGCTCGGCATTCAACACCATAGTACCCTCCAAGCTCGTCATCAAGCTCGAGACCCTGGGTCTCGACCCCGCCCTGTGCAACTGGGTACTGGACTTCCTGACGGGCCGCCCCCAGGTGGTGAGGGTAGGCAACAACATCTCCTCCCCGCTGATCCTCAACACTGGGGCCCCACAAGGTTGCGTTCTGAGCCCTCTCCTGTACTCCCTGTTCACCCACGACTGCGTGGCCACGCACGCCTCCAACTCAATCATCAAGTTTGCGGACGACACAACAGTGGTAGGCTTGATTACCAACAACGATGAGACGGCCTACAGGGAGGAGGTGAGGGCCCTCGGAGTGTGGTGTCAGGAAAACAACCTCACACTCAACGTCAACAAAACTAAGGAGATGATTGTGGACTTCAGGAAACAGCAGAGGGAACACCCCCCTATCCACATCGATGGAACAGTAGTGGAGAGGGTAGCAAGTTTTAAGTTCCTCGGCATACACATCACAGACAAACTGAATTGGTCCACTCACACAGACAGCATCGTGAAGAAGGCGCAGCAGCGCCTCTTCAACCTCAGGAGGCTGAAGAAATTCGGCTTGTCACCAAAAGCACTCACAAACTTCTACAGATGCACAATCGAGAGCATCCTGGCGGGCTGTATCACCGCCTGGTATGGCAACTGCACCGCCCTCAACCGTAAGGCTCTCCAGAGGGTAGTGAGGTCTGCACAACGCATCACCGGGGGCAAACTACCTGCCCTCCAGGACACCTACACCACCCGATGTCACAGGAAGGCCATAAAGATCATCAAGGACATCAACCACCCGAGCCACTGCCTGTTCACCCCGCTATCATCCAGAAGGCGAGGTCAGTACAGGTGCATCAAAGCTGGGACCGAGAGACTGAAAAACAGCTTCTATCTCAAGGCCATCAGACTGTTAAACAGCCACCACTAACACTGAGTGGCTGCTGCCAACACACTGACACTGACTCAACTCCAGCCACTTTAATAATGGGAATTGATGGGAAATGATGTAAATATATCACTAGCCACTTTAAACAATGCTACCTTATATAAATGTTACTTACCCTACATTATTCATCTCATACGCATACGTATATACTGTACTCTATATCATCGACGGTATCCTTATGTAATACATGTATCACTAGCCACTTTATACTATACTATGCCACTTTGTACTCTATATCATCGACGGTATCCTTATGTAATACATGTATCACTAGCCACTTTATACTATACTATGCCACTTTGTTTACATACTCATCTCATTTGTACATACTGTACCCGATACCATCTACTGTATCTTGCCTATGCTGCTCTGTACCATCACTCATTCATATATCCTTATGTACATATTCTTTATCCCCTTACACTGTGTACAAGACAGTAGTTTGGAATTGTTAGTTAGATTACTTGTTATTACTGCATTGTCGGAACTAGAAGCACAAGCATTTCGCTACACTCGCATTAACATCTGCTAACCATGTGTATGTGACAAATAAAATTTGATTTGATTTGATTTGATTTGTGTAGGTAAAGTTCCTAGAGCAGGGTGGGAACAGGAAGCTGACAATGTTATTGTGTAGGTGAAGATCCTAGAGCAGGGTGGGAACAGGAAGCTGACTATGTTATTGTGTAGGTGAAGATCCTAGAGCAGGGTGGGAACAGGAAGCTGACTATGTTATTGTGTAGGTGAGGATCCTAGTGCAGGGTGGGAACAGGAAGCTGACTATGTTATTGTTGTGTTGGTAAAGTTCCTAGAGCAGGGTGGGAACAGGAAGCTGACTATGTTATTGTGTAGGTGAAGATCCTAGAGCAGGGTGGGAACAGGAAGCTGACTATGTTATTGTGTAGGTGAAGATCCTAGTGCAGGGTGAAAACGGGAAGCTGACTATGTTATTGTGTAGGTGAAGATCCTAGAGCAGGGTGGGAACAGGAAGCTGACTATGTTATTGTGTAGGTGAAGATCCTAGTGCAGGGTGGGAACAGGAAGCTGACTATGTTATTGTGTAGGTGAAGATCCTAGTGCAGGGTGGGAACAGGAAGCTGACTATGTTATTGTGTAGGTGAAGATCCTAGTGCAGGGTGAAAACGGGAAGATGCGTGCTGCGTTGGTGGGGAACCTGAAGAGCGCTGTGACTGCCTCCTTCCTCATGCTGCCTGAGAGCTTCTCTGAAGAGGACCTGCTCCTGCAGATTGCCGGGCTCTCCTACGCCGGTGACTAGACTTTTAGTTACATTTGAATTATTTAGGGGCAACTTACCAATACTTCATTTTAAATGAAGTAAACAAACACCTATCACTGAAAGTAAAACATTTTAAAGTAGCTGCTATCTGCAAAGTCAATGTTAAGCACAATTAGTTGTTTTTCCTTTTTCTCCCCAAGCTGTTGACTAGTTTAACATTACTGTTATGCTTCACCGTCAAACTGGTGGGACGTTTTTGTTAGTTTTAGTGTTCTGCAGTTTTTTTTTTTCCCCCAGCTTGTTTGAACACACAATTTAGTTTTTTACTAGCCCAACACTCTAACCACTAGGCTACCCTGCCGCCCCTACACTCTAACCACTAGGCTACCTGCCGCCCCTACACTCTAACCACTAGGCTACCCTGCCACCTCTACACTCTAACCACTAGGCTACCCTGCCGCCTCTACACTCTAACCACTAGGCTACCTGCCACCTCTACACTCTAACCACTAGGCTACCCTGCCACCTCTACACTCTAACCACTAGGCTACCCTGCCGCCTCTACACTCTAACCACTAGGCTACCCTGCCGCCTCTACACTCTAACCACTAGGCTACCCTGTTGCCTCTACACTCTAACCACTAGGCTACCCTGCCGCCTCTACACTCTAACCACTAGGCTACCTGCCACCCCTACACTCTAACCACTAGGCTACCCTGCCGCCTCTACACTCTAACCACTAGGCTACCTGCCGCCCCTACACTCTAACCACTAGGCTACCTGCCACCTCTACACTCTAACCACTAGGCTACCCTGCTGCCTCTACACTCTAACCACTAGGCTAAACTGCCGCCTCTACACTCTAACCACTAGGCTACCCTGCCACCTCTACACTCTAACCACTAGGCTACCCTGCCACCTCTACACTCTAACCACTAGGCTACCCTGCCTCCCCTACACTCTAACCACTAGGCTACCCTGCCACCTCTACACTCTAACCACTAGGCTACCCTGCCACCTCTACACTCTAACCACTAGGCTACCCTGCCTCCCCTACACTCAAACCACTAGGCTACCCTGCCGCCCCTACACTCTAACCACTAGGCTACCCTGCCACCTCTACACTCTAACCACTAGGCTACCCTGCCTCCCCTACACTCTAACCACTAGGCTACCCTGCCACCTCTACACTCTAACCACTAGGCTACCCTGCCACCTCTACACTCTAACCACTAGGCTACCCTGCCTCCCCTACACTCTAACCACTAGGCTACCCTGCCGCCCCTACACTCTAACCACTAGGCTACCCTGCCACCTCTACACTCTAACCACTAGGCTACCCTATCTCCTCTACACTCTAACCACTAGGCTACCCTGCCACCTCTACACTCTTAACCACTAGGCTACCCTATCTCCTCTACACTCTAACCACTAGGCTACCCTATCTCCTCTACACTCTAACCACTAGGCTACCCTATCTCCTCTACACTCTAACCACTAGGCTGGCTACCCTATCTCCTCCACACTCTAACCACTAGGCTACCCTGCCACCTCTACACTCTAACCACTAGGCTACCCTGCCACCTCTACATTCTAACCACTAGGCTACCCTATCTCCTCTACACTCTAACCACTAGGCTGGCTACCCTATCTCCTCTACACTCTAACCACTAGGCTACCCTATCTCCTCTACACTCTAACCACTAGGCTACCCTATCTCCTCTACACTCTAACCACTAGGCTACCCTATCTCCTCTACACTCTAACCACTAGGCTACCCTGCCCCTTCTACACTCTAACCACTAGGCTACCTGCCACCCCTACACTCTAACCACTAGGCTACCCTGCCGCCTCTACACTCTAACCACTAGGCTACCCTGCCACCTCCTACACTCTAACCACTAGGCTACCCTGCCTCCCCTACACTCTAACCACTAGGCTACCCTATCTCCTCTACACTCTAACCACTAGGCTACCCTGCCTCCTCTACACTCTAACCACTAGGCTACCCTATCTCCTCTACACTCTAACCACTAGGCTGGCTACCCTATCTCCTCTACACTCTAACCACTAGGCTACCCTATCTCCTCTACACTCTAACCACTAGGCTACCCTATCTCCTCTACACTCTAACCACTAGGCTACCCTATCTCCTCTACACTCTAACCACTAGGCTACCCTGCCCCTTCTACACTCTAACCACTAGGCTACCTGCCACCCCTACACTCTAACCACTAGGCTACCCTGCCGCCTCTACACTCTAACCACTAGGCTACCCTGCCTCCTCTACACTCTAACCACTAGGCTACCCTATCTCCTCTACACTCTAACCACTAGGCTACCCTGCCTCCTCTACACTCTAACCACTAGGCTACCCTGCCTCCTCTACACTCTAACCACTAGGCTACCCTGCATCCTCTACACTCTAACCACTAGGCTACCCTGCCTCCCCTACACTCTAACCACTAGGCTACCCTGCCTCCCCTACACTCTAACCACTAGGCTACCCTATCTCCTCTACACTCTAACCACTAGGCTACCCTATCTCCTCTACACTCTAACCACTAGGCTACCCTATCTCCTCTACACTCTAACCACTAGGCTACCCTATCTCCTCTACACTCTAACCACTAGGCTACCCTGCCTCCTCTACACTCTAACCACTAGGCTACCCTGCCACCTCTACACTCTAACCACTAGGCTACCCTGCCACCTCTACACTCTAACCACTAGGCTACTTGCCACCCCTACACTCTAACCACTAGGCTACCCTGCCGCCTCTACACTCTAACCACTAGGCTACCCTGCCTCCCCTACACTCTAACCACTAGGCTACCCTGCCGCCTCTACACGCAAACCACTAGGTTACCCTGCCACCTCTACACTCTAACCACTAGGCCACCCTGCCTCCCCTACACTCTAACCACTAGGCCACCCTGCCTCCCCTACACTCTAACCACTAGGTTACCCTGCCACCTCTACACTCTAACCACTAGGATACCCTGCCACCTCTACACTCTAACCACTAGGCTACCTGCTACCTCTACACTCTAACCACTAGGCTACCTGCCACCTCTACACTCTAACCACTAGGCTACCTGCCGCCTCTACACTCTAACCACTAGGCTACCCTGCCTCCCCTACACTCTAACCACTAGGCTACCCTGCCGCCTCTACACTCTAACCACTAGGCTACCTGCCACCTCTACACTCTAACCACTAGGCTACCCTATCTCCTCTACACTCTAACCACTAGGCTACCTGCCACCTCTACACTCTAACCACTAGGCTACCCTGCCTCCCCTACACTCTAACCACTAGGCTACCCTGCCACCTCTACACTCTAACCACTAGGCTACCTGCCACCCCTACACTCTAACCACTAGGCTACCCTGCCGCCTCTACACTCTAACCACTAGGCTACCTGCCACCTCTACACTCTAACCACTAGGCTACCCTATCTCCTCTACACTCTAACCACTAGGCTACCCTGCCGCCTCTACACTCTAACCACTAGGCTACCCTGCCTCCCCTACACTCTAACCACTAGGCTACCCTATCTCCTCTACACTCTAACCACTAGGCTACCCTATCTCCTCTACACTCTAACCACTAGGCTACCCTGCCACCTCCTACACTCTAACCACTAGGCTACCCTGCCACCTCTACACTCTAACCACTAGGCTACCCTGCCTCCTCTACACTCTAACCACTAGGCTACCCTGCCTCCTCTACACTCTAACCACTAGGCTACCCTAACCCTTTAATTCTAGCCCCGTGTTACGTCCCAATTCACCTCGAACACTTCATTTACATGCATTTAAAAATGGTGGAAACTCCCTCCACTCAACGCACCAATCAAATGCTTTTTAAATCCATGACGGGGAGTGAAAAACGCACACATGGGTGGAGAATATTGGTTATCAGTGTACTGTTCTGCTGGTTGGTTGTGAAACTGTCTGTTGTCCCACCCAAGGGGATTTCAGGATGGTGATTGGAGAAGACCGGTCCAAGGTGGCTAACATTGTCAAGGAAAACGTCCAACACTTCCGCATCCTCTACAACAATATTCTGCAAGAGTGTCCACAGGTGGTGTACAAGCCACAGCAGGGGAAACTGGAGGTGAGAAGTGTGTGTGTGTGTGTGTGGGTCTGGCCTCCATCCCAAATGTGTGTATACAGTCTATATCAGGGCTCTTCAACCCTGTTCCCGGAGAGAGATACCCTCCTGTAGGTTTTAACTCCAACCCTGTTCCTGGAGAGATACCCTCCTGTAGGTTTTAACTCCAACCCTGTTCCTGGAGAGATACCCTCCTGGAGGTTTTAACTCTAACCCTGTTCCTGGAGAGATACCCTCCTGTAGGTTTTAACTCCAACCCTGTTCCTGGAGAGAAACCCTCCTGTAGGTTTTAACTCCAACCCTGTTCCTGGAGAGAAACCCTCCTGTAGGCTTTATCTCCAACCCTGTTCCTGGAGAGCTACCATCCTGTAGGTGTGTTGAAGTCTGGAGGGTCAGTTTGTCCAGCTGACGCCCCTCCCCAGCCCCTAACCAACTGACGACCCCTCCCCCAGGGCCCCTAACCAGCTGACACCCCTCCCCAGGACCCCTAACCAGCTGACGCCCCTCCCCAGGACCCCTAACCAGCTGACGCCCCTCCCCAGGGCCCCTAACCAGCTGACGCCCCTCCCCAGGACCCCTAACCAGCTGACGCCCCTCCCCAGGACCCCTAACCAGCTGACGCCCCTCCCCAGGACCCCTAACCAGCTGACGCCCCTCCCCCAGGGCCCCTAACCAACTGACGACCCCTCCCCCAGGGCCCCTAACCAGCTGACGCCCCTCCCCAGGGCCCCTAACCAGCTGACGCCCCTCCCCAGGGCCCCTAACCAGCTGACGCCCCTCCCCCAGGACCCCTAACCAGCTGACACCCCTCCCCAGGGCCCCTAACCAGCTGACGCCCCTCTCCCAGGACCCCTAACCAGCTGACGCCCCTCTCCCAGGACCCCTAACCAGCTGACGCCCCTCTCCCAGGGCCCCTAACCAGCTGACGCCCCTCTCCCAGGGCCCCTAACCAGCTGACGCCCCTCTCCCAGGGCCCCTAACCAGCTGACGCCCCTCTCCCAGGGCCCCTAACCAGCTGACGCCCCTCCCCCAGGGCCCCTAACCAGCTGACGCCCCTCCCCAGGACCCCTAACCAGCTGACGCCCCTCCCCAGGACCCCTAACGTGTGTGTGTGTGTAATATGTGTACATTTTCCAGGTGGATAAGAGTCCAGAGGGTCAGTTTGTCCAACTGACGCCCCTCCCCAGGACCCCTAACCAGCTGACGCCCCTCCCCAGGACCCCTAACGTGTGTGTGTGTGTTCTAGGTGTGTAATATGTGTAAATCTTCCAGGTGGATAAGAGTCCAGAGGGTCAGTTTGTCCAGCTGATGGCCCTCCCCAGGACCCTGCAGCAGAGGATCACACGACTGGTGGACCCGCCTGGGAAGAACAGGGACGTGGAGGAGATACTACTACAGGTGGCCCAGGACCCAGACTGCGGTTCTGTGGTGCAGCAGGGTATGTAGTTCAGTGGCTGAGGTGGTGGACCTGTAGCCAAAGGTTGCCAGTTCGAATCCTGGGCAAGGCGATGAAACAAGGGGTGAATCGATCTGACAGCTGGTGCTGCTTAACCTAATATCTATAATAATAACTAATGTACAATATATATGACTAATGTGTATGACTAATGATGTACATGATGTATGATCTACTGTTGAAGTGGGAAGTTTACATACACTTAGGATGGAATCATTAACTCGCTTTTCAACCACTCCAGAAATGTCTTGTTAACAAACTATAGTTTTGGCAAGTTGGTTAGGACATCTACTTTGTGCATGACAAGTCATTTTTCCAACAATTGTTTACAGACAGATTATTTAACTTATAATTCACTGTATCACAATTCCAGTGGGTCAGAAGTTTACATACACTAAGTTGACTGTGCCTTTCAACAGCTTGGAAAATTGCATAAAATGTCATGGCTTTAGAAGCTTCTGATAGGCTAATTGACACCATTTGAGTCAATTGGAGGTGTACCTGTGGATGTATTTCAAGGCCTACCTTCAAACTCAGTGCCTCTTTGCTTGACATCATGGGAAAATCAAAAGAAATCAGCCAAGACCTCAGAAAAACAATTGTAGACCTCCACAAGTCTGGTTCATCCTTGGGTGCAATTTTCAAAAACCTGAAGGTACCACGTTCATCTGTACAAACAATAGCACGCAAGTATAAACACCATGGGACCACGCAGCCGTCATACTGCTCAGGAAGGAGATGTGTTCTGTCTCCTAGAGATGAACGTACTTTGGTGCGAAAAGTGCAAATCAATCCCAGAACAACAGCAAAGGACCTTGTGAAGATGCTGGAGGAAACAGGTACAAAAGTATCTATTTTCACAGTAAAAATTAGTTCTATATCGACAGAACCTGAAAGACCGCTCAGCAAGGAAGAAGCCACTGCTCCAAAACCGCCATAAAAAAGCCAGACTACGGTTTGCAACTGCAGATGGGGACAAAGATTGTACTTTTTGGAGAAATGTCCTCTGGTCTGATGAAACAAAAATATAACTGTTTGGCCATAATGACCATCGTTATGTTTGGAAGAAAAAGGGGGAGGCTTGCAAGCCGAAGAACACCATCCCAACAGTGAAGCACGTGGGTGACAGCATCATGTTGTGGGGGTGCTTTGCTGCAGGAGGGACTGGTGCTCTTCACAAAATGGATGGCATCATGAGGAAAGAGAATTATGTGGATATATTGAAGCAACATCTCAAGTCATCAGTCAGGAAGTTAAAGCTTGGTCGCAAATGGGTCTTCGAAATGGACAATGACCCCAAAGTTCCAAAGTTGTGGCAATATGGCTTAAGGACAACAAAGTCAAGATATTGAAGTGGCTATCACAAAGCCCTGACCTCAATCCTATAGAAAATGTGTGGGCAGAACTGAAAAAGCGTGTGTGAGCAAGGAGGCCTACAACCCTGACTCAGTTACACCAGCTCTGTCAGGAGGAATGGGACAAAATTCACCCAACTTATTGTGGGAAGTTTGTGGAAGGCTACCCGAAACGTTTGACCAAAGTTAAAAAATGTAAAGGCAATGCTACCAAATACTAATGAGTGTACAGTCGTGGCCAAAAGTTTTGAGAATGACACACACATAAATGTTCAGAGTCTGCTGCCTCAGTTTGTTTGATGGAAATTTGCATATACTCCAGAATGTTACGAAGAGTGATCAGATGAATTGCAATTAATTGCAAAGTCTCTCTTTGCAACTGAATCCCCCAAAAGCATTTCCACTGCGTTTCAGCCCTGCCACAAAAGGACCAGCTTGGGGAAAAAAAAGAGAGCCACACACTCTAGGAGCTCAGATGCAAAAATGGATTATACCCTGATGAAGACAGCTTAGCTGTCGAAACGTTGGTAATTACATTTTTGCATCTGAGCTCCTAGAGTGTGTGGCTCTCTTTTATTTTCACGTTTTCTACTCCGCTAGCCAGCACCTCGCATAAATAGGTGTTCTACTCCGCTAGCCAGCACCTCGTCTTAATAGGTGTTCTACTCCGCTAGCCAGCACCTCGTCTTAATAGGTGTTCTACTCCGCTGGCCAGCACCTCGTCTAAATAGGTGTTCTACTCCGCTAGCCAGCACCTCGTCTTAATAGGTGTGCGTTTCTTTTTCTTCTACAAAAGGACCAGCTTACATCATGTCAGTGATTCTCTCGTTAACACAGGTGTGAGTGTTGACAAGGCTGGAGATCACTCTGTCATGCTGATTGAGTTTGAATGACAGACTGGGAGCTTCAAAGGGAGAGTGGTGCTTGGAATCATGGTTCTTCCTCTGTCAACCATGGTGCCATCATCATTGCTTTGCACAAAAAGGGCTTCACAGGTAAAGATATTGCTGCCAGTAAGATTGCACCTAAATCAACCATTTATCGGATCATCAAGAACTTCAAGAAGAGCGGTTCAATTGTTGTGAAGAAGGCTTCAGGGCGCCCAAGAAAGTCCAGCAAATGCCAGGACCATCTCCTAAAGTTGATTCAGCTGCGGGATCGGGGCACCACCAGTACAGAGATTGCTCAGGAATGGCAGCAGGCAGGTGTGAGTGCATCTGTACGCACAGTGAGGCAAAGACTTTTGGAGGATGGCCTGGTGTCAAGAAGGGCAGCAAAGAAGCCACTTCGCTCCAGGAAAAACATCAGAGATAGACTGATATTCTGCAAAAGGTACAGGGATCGGACTGCTGAGGACTGGGGTAAAGTCATTTTCTCTGATGAATCCCCTTTCCGATTGTTTGGGGCATCCGGATAAAGCTTGTCCGGAGAAGACGAGGTGAGTATTGGCCGTCAGTCCTGTGTCATGCCAACAGTAAAGCATCCTGAGACCATTCATGTGTGGGGTTGCTTCTCAGCCAAGAGATGGGGCTCACTCACAATTTTGCCTAAGAACACAGCCATGAATAAAGAATGGTACCAACACATCCTCCGAGAGCAACTTCTCCCAACCATCCAGGAACAGTTTGGTGACGAACAATACCTTTTCCAGCATGATGGAGCACCTTGCCATAAGGCAAAAGGGATAACTAAGTGGCTCGGGGAACAAAACATCGATATTTTGGGTCCATGGCCAGGAAACTCCCCAGACCTTAATCCCATTGAGAACTTGTGGTCAATCCTCAAGAGGCGTGTGGACAAACAAAAACCCACAAATTCTGACAAACTCCAAGCATTGATTATGCAAGAATGGGCTGCCATCAGTCAGGATGTGGCCCAGAAGTTAATTGACAGCATGCCAGGGCGGATTGCAGAGGTCTTGAAAAAGAAGGGTCAACACTGCAAATATTGACTCTTTGCATCAACTTCATGTAATTGTCAATAAAAGCCTTTGACACTTATGAAATGCTTGTAATTATACTTCAGTATTCCATAGTAACATCTGACAAAAATATCTAGACTCTGAGGCAACAGACTTTGGAACGACTGTATGTAAACTTCTGACCCACTGTGAATGTGATGAATTTGATGAAATAAATAATTCTCTCTACTATTATTCTGACATTTCACATTCTTAAAATAAAGTGGTGATCCTAACTGACCTAAGACAGGGAATTTTTTACTAGGAATAAATGTCGGGAATTGTGAAAAACTAAGTTTTTAAATGTATTTGGCTAAGGTGTATGTAAACTTCTGACTGTATATAAACCCTGGATTGCTCTGTATTGGCCAATGAGAGGCTTTGAAGCCACCAGTCGGCCATATTGTCTCCTCAGTAGGACCAGTCCTCCATAGGAATACATGGAATTCTACAGTATTAAAGGTTTCAAGGGCAAAATTACATGTATTTAAGTATTTTTGTTGTTGTAGTGGGTCTAATAACATGAGTAATTTCCAAAAAATGTTGTTTAGCGCGCATAATATAATTTAAAAGTTTGCATTTAGGTGTGTAAACGTGGAATGAATGTAGACCTTAAAGGAGAATTCCACCCTGATCCCCAAATCCACTTGTTCCTCTAATTTAGTGTCACATAACACTAATAGGTGAGAACAGTATTTTTTTTGTGAACAAATGTTTCATTTTGTCGTTTATAATAAGGTTGGTAGCAACACGTGGACATCGTTGGGAAAATCTGTTGCAGCTCAAGTCGACTACAAAAACCCACAATGCAATGCGCTCTCTGGGCGGGCTGGCTAGCTAGCTATGATCAATGGCTCATTCGAGAGAAGACAACCTCCCGCGTTATGACATCGGCCGGTATTAAATCTGACATGTATGAGAGACGTTTTCGCGATCTAAAAGTCGTATTCCCAATAAACAATCCTATTGACTTGAGATTCAATAGACAATTTTTCTGTCAATTTTGCATTGATATCAGAGGTATCTCTTTCACTCCAGTCATCACTCTGTTGAAGTTTATCGCGACGCTACGTCATACCGGCCCAAATTTCTGCCTGCTTGAATTGCAATCGCTCCGATACCCAGGAAATGACCCAGGAAATGGATGGAACATCCGCTCAGAGAAGCACAAAAAACAATATAACATTCAAAGTGGGTGAATGTTGACTCTTAATAAATTCATGCTTTCGAAATATGTTTTTACAACGGTGAAGATGGGGGGGGGGGTGTTGGCTTCAAAACAGTGCCCCCTACCAGTCATCTAGTGTGTGTGTGTGTGTGTGTGTGTATATATATATAAATCATTGACCCAGACTCTTCTGTTTCTTTTCTACAGGGATATCGTCAATAGTGAAGTCGTCAAGCATAACTCAGACCGCCAAAGGAATCGCCACGGCTGGTAAAAAAAAATAATAGTTTGCTTCTATTATATATTTAATTAATTTGAGGATGTCAACACTAAGTACACATACATCATACAGTGCAGATGTACAGGTCTACCTGACTGTGTTCTCCTCATACAGGTCAGATGTACAGGTTTACCTGACTGTGTTCTCCTCATACAGGGCAGATGTACAGGTTTACCTGACTGTGTTCTCCTCATACAGGGCAGATGTACAGGTCTACCTGACTGTGTTCTCCTCATACAGGTTTACCTGACTGTGTTCTCCTCATACAGGTCTACCTGACTGTGTTCTCCTCATACAGGGCAGATGTACAGGTCTACCTGACTGTGTTCTCCTCATACAGGTCTACCTGACTGTGTTCTCCTCATACAGGTTTACCTGACTGTGTTCTCCTCATACAGGTCTACCTGACTGTGTTCTCCTCATACAGGTTTACCTGACTGTGTTCTCCTCATACAGGTTTACCTGACTGTGTTCTCCTCATACAGGGCAGATGTACAGGTTTACCTGACTGTGTTCTCCTCATACAGGTCTACCTGACTGTGTTCTCCTCATACAGGGCAGATGTACAGGTTTACCTGACTGTGTTCTCCTCATACAGGTCTACCTGACTGTGTTCTCCTCATACAGGGCAGATGTACAGGTCTACCTGACTGTGTTCTCCTCATACAGGTTTACCTGACTGTGTTCTCCTCATACAGGTCTACCTGACTGTGTTCTCCTCATACAGGGCAGATGTACAGGTCTACCTGACTGTGTTCTCCTCATACAGGTCTACCTGACTGTGTTCTCCTCATATAGGGCAGATGTACAGGTCTACCTGACTGTGTTCTCCTCATACAGGGCAGATGTACAGGTCTACCTGACTGTGTTCTCCTCATACAGGGCTGCTGAAGTCGCTGTCCTACAGCACCAAGAAGCTCCAGAAGATGTGGAAGGGCTGGAGAATGAAGACGCCTTGATCCTCCCAGTTATATTTAAGCAATAAGGCCTGGGGGGGTATATGGCTAATATACCACGGCTAAGGGCTGTTCTTACGTACGTACGAACGACGCAACGAGGAGTGCCTGGACACAGCCCTTAGCCGTGGTATATTGGCCATATATCACAACCTCCCCGAGGTGCCTTATTGCTTAAATATAACTGGTTACCGATGTAATTAGAGCAGTAAAAATAAATGTTTCGTCATACCCGTGGTATACGATCTGATATACTATGGCTTTCAGCCAATCAGCATTCAGGGCTCGAACCACCCCGTTTTTATAAATGGCTATATACTGTACAGTTCCTTTCTGCCTGGATGAACTGATATACCAACCTGTTCCCCTTGGGGGCATTGTTCAAGAGGATGCAACATCACAGAACGTTTTAGATGGATAGAAATGTGTTGTGTACAACATATATACGATACTCTGTCAGGCACAATAGGGAATTGTTATAATTTTTTACCTGCAGCGTTGTGAATGTTTCACCTAACTGAATATAACCCAGTTACACAAAGAGGTCCTTTTTTAAAAATGAAGCCCCATTTCCCTGTCTTAATCTACATGTCTATAGGGGCTGTTGACCGTTTTAAAATCGGCCATTACCTGGGGTGTATTCATTCTGCCAAACCAAACTTTTTAGTTGCAGACGTTTCGTCAAACAGAACAAAACCGGGAGTGCTGATCGATTTAACTGAAATTTTGGTGGGAGACGGCTTATGGTGAGACGAATGAACATTCAATTAATTCTATGGCAACAGCTCCGGTGAACATTCTTGCAATCAGCACGTTCCCTCAACTTGACATCGGTGGCATTGTGTTGTGACTAAACTGCACATTTTTAAAGTGGCCTTTTTTTTTTTTTTTGTCTCCCAGCACAAGGTGCACCTGTGTAATGATCATGCTGTTTAATCCGTTTCTTGATATGCCACAGCTGTCAGGTGGATGCATTATCTTGCTCACAAACAAATTTATGCACAAAATTTGAAAGAAATAAGCTTTTTGTGCATCTCAGGGATATTTTACCTTTCACCTCAAGAAACATGGGACCAACATTTTATATGTTGTGTTTTATATATATATATTTTAAACATTTTTCTTCAGTGTACAATGACCAGAATCCATTGCACGCCCACTTGTCTGGTCTGTGTGGTGCAGACATGGAGAGACAGAAGAACACGTGATCGCTGCTTTGCCAGGTATCTCTACCTGAAAATACATGATCCAAGTGATTGATCGTTGGTATTCAGCAGTCATAGAAGTATGCCTTTTTTACTTTGAAGAACTACTAAAATAGTGATTTTTTTTTTTGGTCAGACAGCAGCTCTATAGAGATGAGATGACTTGGAATTCAAATGATAAAGTTATCATATTGACCTAAAACAGCAGAAATACCTTATTAAAGTAATGTGAATAAATTATGGCTAAGTGATGAGCAGTAATGGACAGTCAATACCATCATGGAATTTATTGTTTTATTCTGTGTCAACCCACAATGCATTTCATGTCAAAACAACATAATTGAAACCAAAATGGAAAACCCGGCACCAGGAGGCACCTAGCTGAATTTGACTAATAGAAACTCTCACCAAACAAAGTTTGGCAGACTGAATACTCCCCTTGGATAACATCTCGGCACATTGTGTGTCACCCACAATGATGTAGGGTGTGACTTTTTAGTGCACTTAAAAAAGAGAATGAAAGAAACGGTATGTCACTCATATCTTTGTAAAATGGCAGATTTTATGAGAATGGAATAAAGCGTCATCACCTTGGTTCTCAGTATCACTGTCTCAAACGGTTTGTCCACATGATAGACGGGTTAGCTGACGACGAAAACAATGGGCAGAATGCAGTGTGTTGTGGTTCTGAACGGTCAAATCGCTAACGACAATGACAATCTGCCATGTGGGAAGTCATGGCTGGCTCGTTTTTAACTCCATGTCTTGTTTTCATTGTCACGTCTTTGCTAAGAAGGTTAGAATTCACTATAGCTTGCTAACCAACAACTGGAATGATGTATTTGAGACAAGTGGTCATTTGCAAAAAATGTAAGTTTTCAATAAACATTAAAGACGAAATATAGTTTACATGTTGTAAACAATCTAAGCCAACCCAGTCTTGTTTTGCTCCATAGTTGCACGTGTTTGTTGCTAAACAACCAAGCAGTCTTTTTCGATTTGGATCATGTGTGTGTGGGTGTGACTTGAGAGAGCTAGTGCTAAATAAAATGGTTTGTTTCCCTTATCTGCTGAATCACTAGACAAGTGTGGTTCTCTTTAAAAAAAGGACGACCTTGACAAAGCAATTGCTATTCTAAAAGCACATGGACAACGCTATTGAAATGCATAGTTAAGCCTAGTCAGTTTATTACATTGACAAAAAAAATGAGCTTTGCTCTAACCCTAACCCCCCCCACCCCCCAAAAAAAAATTCAATTTAGGTTTAAAAATCAAACAAAATAGAACTGATCCCTACACTGGCTCAAGGGGAACCTGGGAGGGCAGGTCTTCCAGCACCAGTACCCCTTGCAAGTCTTAAAATATAAAATCCATAAATGGCAAAAACTATTCTGCCTCAGCCACAATAATATCAGCCACAAGATTTATTTGAGACTTGTGCTGTACAGATTAACTGTGGCAATAATCCTTAACACACAGGGTATCTTTTGTGTGGCAGCAAACATTTACTACAGGCTGTGGTGTGTCCAGCACCATCACTTGTTTTCTCGATTATTTTTAATCGCATTCGATTGACCTCAATCTCCTTCCCCCTTACAGGGCACTCCAGGAACTCAGTATCATGATCCCCACCACAATTGCAACACTGTCCTCCTTCTACACACCGTTCTTCAGTGTACTCGGTTCGTCTGCACACACACTTGAAAACATTGTCAAATCCTTTACAATTCTTACACTGCAATGGTTTGGGGAAGAAAGCTCTTACAGCGTAATTTACATAACCAAGCTTCACATGCGTAGGTATTTGCTCTTTATAAAAAAAATAAAACAGGACTGACAGACTCTTATTTTTCCTCCATTCAACCAGCGAGTATCTTCACCTCAAAAAGGTTTCCACGCGCATCCCAACAAGAAGCGATTAATTATCATTCACAACACACGTATCCTTCACTCCAATTTCAGACCATTTCCGTTTTGTTCCAGTTTTCGATATTACTGTTGTCCATTCAGAACATTCGTCTTCACCAATTATTACTCGACGCGCTACTCGATTCGAACTCCGCATCCACTTCCGCCATCTTCCCTCCCACCTCTTCGTTCGTCCATCGGGAACGTTATTTGCAATTATTTCCTTGTCTTGTACCTGCAACGGATGTGACGCAATGCCATTATCATAATTTATGCCGAAATTATTTCGTAGAGCTCGACCAATGAGCGCTCTCCACTTTCACCACCTGCTAGGAAGAGAATTCTATCATTCCAAACATTCTTCCCCCTTTCGTTTACAACGAAGTTCGTAAGTTTTGTTGTCGGACCGCTTAGCCATTGTTTTTCCACTCACCTCGGACACAAAACAATTAAATTGGTCCGTTGCTCCCCCCCCCCCCCCCCCCCCCCCCCCCTGTGGATTCAAACGGAGCCAGGATTGTTAGCGTTATTATCGGCGCGAATATAACTCCGAAGATCCCAAAGTGGCGCTCTAAGGAAGGTGGTATGTACCATGTCACGACCAGGCTACTATAATACTAGGTCGATGCTGAGACACTTTAGGAAGCTGCAGTGCATATGCTTGTTGCGTGACAATTCATGAATGACATTGTTTTACAACTGAAAGTAGAGGGGAGGGGGGAATGTTTCCCCAAGGCAAAATGTAAGTGTGACTAATGATTTAATGATTGGGAGACGATGAGTAACATTATTAGTATAAGAAGGCTAAATAACGATCGAATTTGAAGAAAATGTACCATAATAAATCGTACATGGTTTATGTACCCTCCTGTGTTAACTATTCCTAGATACATGGGAAACGGGATAAAAGTTGTAACGTTGAAAATGTCATGAGAGAAATGTCAGATAGTGTAGACTATATCAAAGTGGTTTTTCCCGAAGAAGGGGAAGAAACGAAGGCAGGAAAGGTATCTTCGGAATGTTGAGTGTGGGAAGCGAGAGAAGACGACGGGAGTAGTGCGTGCTACCGCGTTACAGTGGAGGCTGGTGACTCGAACACCATTAGGAGGACCGGGGACTCACGGTGTAGGCACGGACATCAGACGAGGAAAAAAGCTTGTTTGAAAAGTCTATGACAAATTATTTTAACCTAAAACATTTAATAAAGGCATTTTATAGTAAAATATTCAACTAGGTAGTAGCAGTGTGCAGGACAGGCTCATTTTATTTATTTTACCTTTAAGTCAGTTAAGAACAAATTCTTATTTTCAATTACAACAGTGTTCAGGGGCAGAATGACAGATTTGTACCTTGTCAGCTCAGGGATTTGAACTTGCAACCTTCCGGTAACTAGTCCAATGCTCTAACCAATCATGGATGTATTGTGTTGGAGAAGAGCTCAACACTTCCACTCAGGGCAGGACAGGATTGTACTGATGTGCAGTTAGACTAAACCGCCAACACATAAAATGATCACATATCTCCCTTATTTATTACAGGATTGTGATATGTGATTAATCAACATTCGACACTAGTTAATTTTGAATACTATTTTAACAATTGTAAAACGAGTTTAAACACTGAAAAGTATCAACACTTCTTCACTCCAAAATGTACGTGAGCTAGTGTAACGGATGTGAAACAGCTAGCTGAGTTAGCGGTGGTGCGCGCTAAATAGAGTTTCAATCGGTGACGTCACTTGCTCTGAGACCTTGAAGTAGTGGTTCCCCTTTGCTCTGCAAGGGGCCGCGGCTTTTGTGGAGCGATGGGTAACGATGCTTCGAGGGTGACTGTTGATGTGTGCAGAGGGTCCCTGGTTCGCGCCCGGGTATGGGCGAGGGGACGGTCTAAAGTTATACTGTTACATTAACTCGTATGTAAAGATTGAACATCTTAGCGTAAACGACAATAGATAATTGAGTAGTAACAAGTAGGTTTTTATTATTACTTAAGCATCATTTCGGGTGAACAAAAACTCCAAAACCAGCGGTGGCCAACGTTGCTCCACTGTTCCCTGATCGACTGGGGGAGCAGACTTCTATTCCAGACCAGCAATAACACACATGATTATCAACTCATTAGATTGGATAGGTTGAATCAGGTGTGTTATTGCTGGGCTGAAACATAACCCTGCACCCAGCAGATGTCCTGCAGGGTTGGCCTACTCCAATTGTAATAGGTTTATACATTGTGTGTGATGTTTAACTGTATATTTTGTTGCTAACATAGGTACACATAATCCATGGGAAATAGGATATTCCCTAAGTCTCGGGGGATATTCCCTAAGTCTCGGGGGATATTCCCTAAGTCTCGGGGGATATTCCCTAAGTCTCGGGGGATATTCCCTAAGTCTCGGGGGATATTCCCTAAGTCTCGGGGGATATTCCCTAAGTCTCGGGGGATATTCCCTAAGTCTCGGGGGATATTCCCTAAGTCTCGGGGGATATTCCCTAAGTCTCGGGGGATATTCCCTAAGTCTCGGGGGATATTCCCTAAGTCTCGGGGGATATTCCCTAAGTCTCGGGGGATATTCCCTAAGTCTCGGGGGATATTCCCTAAGTCTCGGGGGATATTCCCTAAGTCTCGGGGGATATTCCCTAAGTCTCGGGGGATATTCCCTAAGTCTCGGGGGATATTCCCTAAGTCTCGGGGATATTCCCTAAATCTCGGGGATATTCCCTAAGTCTCAGGTTTGGGACGTTCATTGGGATCTCACTCCATCATTTCCCTGTATGAGGAAAGAAAAAAACCCCAAAGAAACAGGCTTCATTTTACTCAAATTAAAATATAATTTATAATTCTGTTATCTCTCCTTCCTCAAAGTTTTCCATGCTAGGGACTGAAACTCTATCTGACAGCTGGAAATGAGCTAGCTGATTTATATTTAATTAACTTAGCTAAACAGTATGTAAAGCCGGCCAGCCAGCAGGCAAAAAGTGTGTGTCACGTTTAAGTTAAGCACGCTTCTAAATCATACATGTGCAGTACTAAGGGAGGAAGAAGTCCATTACTGTGCAAGTCTATGGCAGCTAGAACCACAAGCCTCTATAGTGTTGCATTGGAGGCTTCGCAGCCAGAGGAGAATGTGAAATTCCTGAACACCGGCTATACCGTGGTGCTAACCCTAGAGGGTTCTGTTGAGACTACTGTAGACCTTCATTGCAAAACATTGTGTTTTTAATCAGGTATTTGATGACGTGACCTATATTTAGTATAGTTTTATCTATACAGGATCACTTTTATGTTTTGAGTAGGATGAGCCTCCCACTGGAGCTATTTAATCCACTACTTCGTTCATCAGTTCTGTCAGGACAACGTCACCAACCGACACATGAGTTCTGTCAGTGGGTACAAACGACACACTCTGCAAGACACGAGACGCTAGTAAATAATGCATCCTGCTTGGAGACACGACAGTTATAACACATGGTTATACGTGAAACGCTATAGTAAACATGCAGTCCATTTGTCATCATAATCCATAAAGATTACAGTTATTTTACATCTAAATCTTTCTTTTCAGGTTTGTTGTGAAGAATGGAGACGCCATTGGATGTTCTGTCTAGAGCTGCGTCGTTAGTGCACGAGGATGATGAGAAACGTAAGTTTGCTCCTAATACAGTATCTGGGAAGAACTGTGTGTGTGTGTGTGTGTGCCGTCGGGCTTTGGTGTCTGATATACTTGAGCCTCTAAGCTACTGTCTCTGGTCAGATAATGGTGTCTGATATACAGTGGGGCAAAAAAGTATTTAGTCAGCCACCAATTGTGCAAGTTCTCCCACTTAAAAAGATGAGAGGCCTGTAATTTTCATCATAGATACACTTCAACTATGACAGACAAAATGAGAAAAAAAATCCAGAAAATCACATTGTAGGATTTTTAATGAATTTATTTGCAAATTATGGTGGAAAATAAGTATTTGGTCAATAACAAAAGTTTATCTCAATACTTTGTTATATACCCTTTGTTGGCAATGACGGAGGTCAAACGTTTTCTGTAAGTCTTCACAAGGTTTTCACGCACTGTTGCTGACCATGAAGGCCTGATTCACACAGTGGTGAGGGCACCACTCTGGTCTTCTAGACCGGTGGAAATCTGTCCCTTGGTCTGATGAGTCCAAATTTGAGACTTTCGGTTCCAACCACCATGTTTTTGTGAGACGCAGAGTAGGTGAACGGATGATCTCTGCATGTGTGGTTCCCACCGTGAAGCATGGAAGAGGAGTTGGTGCTTTGCTGGTGATTTATTTAGAATTCAAGGCACACTTAACCAGCATGGCTACAAAAACATTCTGCAGTGATACGCCATCCCATCTGGTTTGGGCTTAGTTTTTAAATTTTACCTTTATTTAACTGGGCAAGTCAGTTAAGAACACATTCTGCCTAGGAACAGTGGGTTAACTGCCTGTTCAGGGGCAGAATGACAGATTTTTTACCTTGTCAGCTCGGGGGTTTGAACTTGCAACCTTTCGGTTACTACCGGCCGGCCGGCCGGCCACACACACACACACACACACACACACACACACACTGACTGACTGACTGACTGACTGACTGACTGACTGACTGACTGACTGACTGACTGACTGACTGACTGACTGACTGACTGACTGACTGACTGACTGACTGACTGACTGACTGACTGACTGACTGACTGACTGACTGACTGACTGACTGACTGACTGACTGACTGACTGACTGACTGACTGACTGACTGACTGACTGACTGACTGACTGACTGACTGACTGACTGACTGACTGACTGACTGACTGACTGACTGACTGACTGACTGACTGACTGACTGACTGACTGACTGACTGACTGACTGACTGACTGACTGACTGACTGACTGACTGACTGACTGACTGACTGACTGACTGACTGACTGACTGACTGACTGACTGACTGACTGACTGACTGACTGACTGACTGACTGACTGACTGACTGACTGACTGACTGACTGACTGACTGACTGACTGACTGACTGACTGACTGACTGACTGACTGACTGACTGACTGACTGACTGACTGACTGACTGACTGACTGACTGACTGACTGACTGACTGACTGACTGACTGACTGACTGACTGACTGACGTGTATATTTAGTTATTTAAAAAAAAAATATATATGGGATTGTAAATTATGCTGACAATTACATTGGAAGCTACAATCTAGCCCCCCACACACACACCATTATGTCGTTGTTTAGTTGTATATATTTTTTACCAAAGTCAAATATAATTGATTAATTAATTATTTCATTCATACAACAACAAAAAATGGCCCTTCTGTGACTTTGTCTAATACGCTTTTGGTTTTCTGACCGTGGTATCATTTTGATATCAAGTATTGTGGTACTAAACCTGGTATCAGTGTCAAAGTCAAACTTCTGGTATTGTGAAAGCCCTGCCCCAGTCCTACCCAAGCCCGAGGCCTTAGTCACTCCTCATGGCTGTATCAACACATAATCATACTTCAATACTGGCTGAAAAATTCCTTCCTAGATTAAACAGCAGCAAATCCTTCTCAGCAGGCCTGCAGGCTAGGAGTACAGACAGGCAGGCTGGCTAGAGCTAGGAGTACAGACAGGCAGGCTGGCTAGAGCTAGGAGTACAGACAGGCAGGCTGGCTAGAGCTAGGAGTACAGACAGGCAGGCTGGCTAGAGCTAGGAGTACAGACAGGCAGGCTGGCTAGAGCTAGGAGTGCAGACAGGCAGGCACTCTGGCTAGAGCTAGGAGTGCAGACAGGCAGGCACTCTGGCTAGAGCTAGGAGTGCAGACAGGCAGGCACTCTGGCTAGAGCTAGGAGTGCAGACAGGCAGGCACTCTGGCTAGAGCCAGGGGTGCAGACAGGCAGGCACTCTGGCTAGAGCCAGGGGTGCAGACAGGCAGGCACTCTGGCTAGAGCTAGGAGTACAGACAGTCTGTCTAGAGCTAGGAGTACAGGCAGTCTGTCTAGAGCTAGGAGTACAGACAGTCTGTCTAGAGCTAGGGGTACAGACAGTCTGTCTAGAGCTAGGAGTACAGACAGTCTGTCTAGAGCTAGGGGTACAGACAGTCTGTCTAGAGCTAGGGGTACAGACAGTCTGTCTAGAGCTAGGGGTACAGACAGTCTGTCTAGAGCTAGGGGTACAGGCAGTCTGTCTAGAGCTAGGGGTACAGGCAGTCTGTCTAGAGCTAGGGGTACAGGCAGTCTGTCTAGAGCTAGGAGTACAGGCAGTCTGTCTAGAGCTAGGAGTACAGGCAGTCTGTCTAGAGCTAGGGGTACAGACAGTCTGTCTAGAGCTAGGGGTACAGGCAGTCTGTCTAGAGCTAGGAGTACAGACAGTCTGTCTAGAGCTAGGGGTACAGACAGTCTGTCTAGAGCTAGGAGTACAGACAGTCTGTCTAGAGCTAGGAGTACAGGCAGTCTGTCTAGAGCTAGGGGTACAGACTGGCAGCTCAACACTCACTAGCAGGAAGAAAGAAAATGTACTTTCATTCATATTTGATTTGTATTTTAAGTACGTCTGCAGGGGCGATAGGGTAGCCTAGTGGTTAGAGTGTAGAGGAGATAGGGTAGCCTAGTGGTTAGAGTGTAGAGGAGATAGGGTAGCCTAGTGGTTAGAGTGTAGCGGTGGCAGGGTAGCCTAGTGGTTAGAGTGTAGCGGTGGCAGGGTAGCCTAGTGGTTAGAGTGTAGAGGCGGCAGGGTAGCCTAGTGGTTAGAGTGTAGAGGAGATAGGGTAGCCTAGTGGTTAGAGTGTAGAGGCGGCAGGGTAGCCTAGTGGTTAGAATGTAGAGGTGGCAGGGTAGCCTAGTGGTTAGAGTGTAGAGGCGGCAGGGTAGCCTAGTGGTTAGAGTGTAGAGGCGGCAGGGTAGCCTAGTGGTTAGAGTGTAGAGGCGGCAGGGTAGCATAGTGGTTAGAGTGTAGAGGTGGCAGGGTAGCCTAGTGGTTAGAGTGTAGAGGTGGCAGGGTAGCCTAGTGGTTAGAGTGTAGAGGCGGCAGGGTAGCCTAGTGGTTAGAGTGTAGTTGTGGCAGGGTATCCTAGTGGTTAGAGTGTAGGGGCGGCAGGGTAGCCTAGTGGTTAGAGCGTTGGACTAGTAACCGAAAGGTTCCAAGATTCAATCCCCGAGCTGACAAGGTAAAAAATCTGTCGTTCTGTCCCTGAACAAGGCAGTTAACCCACTGTTCCTAGGCCGAATTTGTTCTTAACTGACTTGCCTAGTTAAATAAAGGTCAAATAATAAGTTGCAACTTGCTAGTTGTTCTGTGTGGAGTAGGGCTTACCCTATTTAGTCCATGGTTTGGTTGATCGGCTCTTGGTTGAACAATATTTTTTTTTTGTCTAGCTGTGGCAAATGTAAAGTACCAGTCAAAAGTTTGGACACACCTACTCATTCAAGGGTTTTTCTTTATTTTTTAGTATTTTCTACATTGTAGAATAATAGTGAAGACATCAAAACTAGGAAATAACACCTATGGAATCATGTAGTAACCAAAAAAGTGTTAAAATATATATTTGAGATTCTTCAAAGTAGCCACCCTTTGTCTTGATGACAGCTTTGCACACTCGTGACTCCAGTCTGTGTAAGTGCTATTTGACCAATAAGGAGAGTGATGCAGTGCTGCATCAGATGACCCGGCCTCCACAGTCACCCGACCTCAACCCAATTGAGATGGTTTGGGATGAGTTGGACCGCAGAGTGAAGGAAAAGCAGCCAACAAGTGCTCAGCATATGTGGGAACTCCTTCAAGACTGTCGGGAAAATAATTCCAGGTGACTACCTCATGAAGCTGGTTGAGAGAATGCCAAGAGTGTGCAGCCCTAGTGTGGAGTGACGGGTCCATGGAACAGTGGGTTAACTATCAGCATTACTGGGGAACAGTGGGTTAACTGTCAGCCTTACCGGGGAACAGTGGGTTAACTATCAGCCTACCGGGAAACACTGGGTTAACTGTCAGCCTACTGGGGAACAGTGGGTTAACTGTCAGCCTTACCGGGGAACAGGGGGTTAACTGTCAGCCTTACCGGGGAACAGGGGGTTAACTGTCAGCCTTACCGGGGAACAGGGGGTTAACTGTCAGCCTTACCGGGGAACAGGGGGTTAACTGTCAGCCTTACTGGGGAACAGTGGGTTAACTGTCAGCCTTACCGGGGAACAGGGGGTTAACTGTCAGCCTTACCGGGGAACAGGGGGTTAACTGTCAGCCTTACCGGGGAACAGGGGGTTAACTGTCAGCCTTACCGGGGAACAGGGGGTTAACTGTCAGCCTTACCGGGGAACACTGGGTTAACTGTCAGCCTTACCGGGGAACAGGGGGTTAACTGTCAGCCTTACCGGGGAACAGGGGGTTAACTGTCAGCCTTACCGGGGAACAGGGGGTTAACTGTCAGCCTTACCGGGGAACAGGGGGTTAACTGTCAGCCTTACCGGGGAACAGGGGGTTAACTGTCAGCCTTACCGGGGAACAGGGGGTTAACTGTCAGCCTTACCGGGGAACAGGGGGTTAACTGTCAGCCTTACCGGGGAACAGGGGGTTAACTGTCAGCCTTACCGGGGAACAGGGGGTTAACTGTCAGCCTTACCGGGGAACAGTGGGTTAACTGTCAGCCTTACCGGGGAACAGTGGGTTAACTGTCTTGTTCAGGGGCAGAATGACATATTTTTACCTTGTCAGCGCAGGGATTTGATCTAGCAACCTTTTGGTTACTAGTCCAACGGTCTAACCACTGAAATAGACAAAAAGGGAGGGAGAAAGATGGACAGCAGGGCCCTGGTCTAAAGTAGTGCACTATATAGGGAATAGGGTCCTGTTCTAAAGTAGTGCACTATATAGGGCCCTGGTCTAAAGTAGTGCACTATATAGGGAATAGGGTGCCATTTGAGATGCAGTCTCATGGGAACATAGTGAGAGCTCCTCTGACCTTCTCCCCATGTCCCCTGCTGGGCTTTTGTTCTCACCGGGCTGATGATGCCACTGTGTTGTGGTTGTGCGTGGTCTCTTTGTCCCAACACAATACAGATGACCTGTTTCCACAATAGACCTCAGTAGCACAGACCCAGACCCCAGAACCCAAGCCCAGAGCCCAAGCCCAGAGCCTGAGCACAATCCCAGCCCCAGAGCCCAGCCCACATCCCCAGAGCCCAGCGCACAACCCCAGAGCCCAGCGCACAACCCCAGAGCCCAGCGCACAACCCCAGAGCCCAGCGCACAATCCCAGCCCCAGAGCCCAGCCCACAACCCCAGAGCCCACAACCTCAGAGCCCAGCGCACAACCCCAGAGCCCACAACCCCAGAGCCCACAACCCCAGAGCCCAGCGCACAACCCCAGAGCCCAGAGTAGGGCTGTTGAGGTGACTGTATTACCTCCACACCGGCGGTCACGAGTCATGAAATCAGTCAAATTCCACGTGACCGTTTAGTCACGATAATTAGGCTTCTCCAAGCTCAGATGCTGCTGATCATTAGTAACCAAACTCGCTAACTCCCGGATACTCAACACTTTAGATTTCCAGAAAGTGAACAACTAAGGAATCTTTTTTTTTTTTTCTACTTCTCTCATTGACCTCTTAAATCCCAAACCCCAGCCTGGTCTGTTTCACAAGTGTTCCTGCGACGTTGTGCCTTTGGGTTTACAAACTCTGTGACTGCGCTACACTACACTGATGGGAGGGAGAGGTTCCCTGGCCCAACTTTATCCACTACATAAAGAGAGACCTAAGACAACACAACACTACATAAAGAGAGACCTAAAGACAACACAACACTACATAAAGAGACAACACAACACTACATAAAGAGACAACACAACACTACATAAAGAGAGACAACACAACACTACATAAAGAGAGACCTAAGACAACACAACACTACATAAAGAGAGACAACACAACACTACATAAAGAGACAACACAACACTACATAAAGAGACAACACAACACTACATAAAGAGAGACAACACAACACTACATAAAGAGAGACCTAAGACAACACAACACTACATAAAGAGAGACCTAAGACAACACAACACTACATAAAGAGAGACAACACAACACTACATAAAGAGAGACCTGAGACAACACAACACTACATAAAGAGACAACACAACACTACATAGAGACCTAACACAACACAACACTACATAAAGAGAGACAACACTACATAAAGAGAGACAACACAACACTACATAGAGACCTAACACAACACTACATAGAGACCTAACACAACACAACACTACATAAAGAGAGACAACACAACACTACATAAAGAGAGACAACACAACACTACATAAAGAGAGACCTAAGACAACACTACATAGAGACCTAAGACAACACTACACTACATAAAGAGAGACCTAAGACAACACTACACTACATAAAGATAGACCTAAGACAACACTACACTACATAAAGAGAGACCTAAGACAACACTACATAGAGACCTAAGACAACACTACATAGAGACCTAAGACAACAACATAGCAAGGTAGCAACATGACGACAACATGGTAGCAACACAACATGACAACAACATGGTAGCAACACAACATGACAACAACATGGTAGCAACACAACATGACAACAACATAGCAAGGCAGCAACACATGACAACACAGCATGATGACAACATGGTAGCAACATGACAACAACATAGCAAGGCAGCAACACATCATGGCAGAAAGACCACATGGCAGCAGCACAACATGGTAGCAACACCACAGGGTACAAACATTATTGGGCACAGACAACGGCACAAAGGGCAAGAAGGTAGAGACAACAATACATCACACTTGATTGCAAGAAGCTAACCACTTAGCTAGGTAGCTAGCTACTAAAATTAGCAAACCAAATGCACAACTGCAGAGCATTTAGCACATTTTAGACGGGTAACTTAATAGTTCTAAGTTATCTAGCTGACAAATATCTAGTAGTGAATTCCAGACTAACTAGATCACCTGGCGCATGCTGCACAACAGTGACTCACGAGGTTCTGGTCTCTCGTCATCGTGACTGGGGACTCCTGGTGAGCTTCATAGTGTAAAATAATGTAACGGGTGAAATCAGGAATGAGATTTCCTTTATCTAATAAATAATAATGGCAAGTTGACTGCAGGTATTTACTTAAGTAAATAAAAATATTTAAATGTATTTAAAACAACATTTTAATTTTTTTAAGAAGTAGTATTGACGGTATTGAAAAACCATCCCGTGGCTATTTCCAAACACCCTGGTATACGTTATAGTACCCAAGCCTAACTACAACACACTAGACTAGATTTACTTCTGCTACAACATGCGAGAGAGAGAGGCTACACCTCACTCACGGGATCACTCACTCACTCACGGGATCACTCACTCACTCACGGGATCACTCACTCACTCACGGGATCACTCACTCACGGGATCACTCACGACTCTGTGACGTTAACTAAACTACACTGGGATCTCCCTAGTTTCTCTCATGTTGTGAGCAGGTATGCAGACCAAATAGATTAAACATGATAAATTGTCTACACACTGTGGCAGGAGATGGCTGAGGCCAGGACAGGCCTTTTTATGTCTGTAGTACTGTCAGACTTGGTTGTATCCAGGCATTTAACGTGTGTGTGTGTGTGTGTTGGCCCAGCCAAGTCAGCAAGTCATTATATAGAGTAACATGGTCTAGTCTCTAGACAGACAGGTTGATCATTATATAGAGTAACATGGTCTAGTCTCTAGACAGACAGGTTGATCATTATATAGAGTAACATGGTCTAGTTTCTCTCTAGACAGACAGGTTGATCATTATATAGAGTAACATGGTCTAGTTTCTCTCTAGACAGACAGGTTGATCATTATATAGAGTAACATGGTCTAGTTTCTCTCTAGACAGACAGGTTGATCATTATATAGAGTAACATGGTCTAGTCTCTAGACAGACAGGTTGATCATTATATAGAGTAACATGGTCTAGTTTCTCTCTAGACAGACAGGTTGATCATTATATAGAGTAACATGGTCTAGTCTCTAGACAGACAGGTTGATCATTATATAGAGTAACATGGTCTAATTTCTCTCTAGACAGACAGGTTGATCATTATATAGAGTAACATGGTCTAGTTTCTCTCTAGACAGACAGGTTGATCATTATATAGAGTAACATGGTCTAGTTTCTCTCTAGACAGACAGGTTGATCATTATATAGAGTAACATGGTCTAGTTTCTCTCTAGACAGACAGGTTGATCATTATATAGAGTAACATGGTCTAGTCTCTAGACAGACAGTTTGATCATTATATAGAGTAACATGGTCTAGTCTCTCTAGACAGACAGGTTGATCATTATATAGAGTAACATGGTCTAGTTTCTCTCTAGACAGACAGGTTGATCATTATATAGAGTAACATGGTCTAGTTTCTCTCTAGACAGACAGGTTGATCATTATATAGAGTAACATGGTCTAGTTTCTCTCTAGACAGACAGGTTGATCATTATATAGAGTAACATGGTCTAGTCTCTAGATAGACAGGTTGATCATTATATAGAGTAACATGGTCTAGTTTCTCTCTAGACAGACAGGTTGATCATTATATAGAGTAACATGTATTATGTAGATTGATGAGAATTTGTATTTTTTTAAATCCATTTTAGAATAAGGCTGTAACGTAACAAAATGTGGAAAAAGTCGAGGGGTCTGAATACTTTCTGAAGGCTCTGTATGTGTATTAGAGGTCGACCAATTATGATTTTTCAACGCCGATACCGATTGGAGGAGGCCGATTTAAAAATAATTTAAAAAAAAATCTATTGATTTCTTTTTTTTATATATATATATATATATATATATATATATATATATATATATATTATTTTTTTTACATTTATTTGTAATAATGACAATTACAACAATACTGAATGAACACTTATTTTAACTTAATATAATACATCAATAAAATAAATGTAGCCTCAAGTAAATAATGAAACATGTTCAATTTGGTTTAAATAATGCAAAAACAAAGTGTTGGAGAAGAAAGTAAAAGTGCAATATGTGCCATGTAAGAAAGCTAACGTTTAAGTTCCTTGCTCAGAACATATGAAAGCTGGTGGTTCCTTTTAACATGAGTCTTCAATATTCCCAGGTAAGAAGTTTTAGGTTGTAGTTAGTTATTATAGGACTATTGGACTTTGACTATTGGATGTTCTTATAGGCACTTTAGTATTGCCAGTGTAACAGTATAGCTTGCCTCCCTCTCCTCGCTTCTACCTGGGCTCAAACCAGCAACACAAGGACAACAGACACCATCAAAGCAGCGTTACTCATGCAGAGCAAGGGAAACAACCACTCCAAGGCTCAGAGCGAGTGACATTTGAAACGCTATTAGCGTGCGCTAACTAGCTAGCCATATCACTTCGGTTACACCAGCCTCATCTCGGGAGTTGATAGGCTTGAAGTCATAAACAGCGCAATGCTTGAAGCACAACGAAGAGCTGCTAGCAAAACGCACGAAAGTGCTGTTTGAATTCATGTTTACGCGTCTGCTTCTGCCTACCACCTCTGTCAGATTATATGCAACGCAGGATAGATAGATAATATCTAGTAATATCATCAACCATGTGTAGTTAACTAGTGATTATGATTGATTGTTTTTTATAAGATAAGTTTAATGCTAGCTAGCAATTTACCTTGGCTTACTGCATTCGCGTAACAGTCTCCTTGTGGAGTGCAACGAGAGAGAGAGGCAGGTCATTAATGCGTAGGACTAATCAACTGTAAGGTTGGATCCCCCGAGCTGACAAGGTGAAAATTTGTCTTTCTGCCCCTGAACGAGGCAGTTAACCCACTGTTCCTAGGCCGTCATTGAAAATAAGAATGTGTTCTTAACTGACTTGCCAAGTTAAAAGTACAGTATTATACAGAGCCATGAGTGCATGGAACTCCCTTCCATCTTATACAGAGCATGTGATCAGTAAACCTGGTTTAAAACCACAAATAAAGAAACGCCTTTCCCCCATGTGACACACACACACACACACACACACACACACACACACACACACACACACACACACACACACTATATGTTAATGTTTTTAATGTAAATCGTAAAGTATTTTGTCTGTTTTTTTCCGTTATGTGTCAGACTAGATGTCGCCATTGGCTTCGGATAATGGGGATCCTAATGAATCAGAATTAATTTCCCTGCTAGGCATGCTGACCCAGAAACCTCTGACCTCTTGTCCAGGATTGCCCACTGTCTCTCTCTCTCTCTCTCGCTCTCTCTGCTCCTGGTAAGCAGAGCTTTGGGCCTCTGCTAACTCCAACCCACTGACCTCTGCTAGGTGTGTGTGTGTAGGGGGGGGGGGTTTTAGTGAGGTTCTCTTGCTGTCTGCGTACCAGAGTGTTGTGTTGTCTTGTATACTAGATCTCCTGTGAACTATGCAGGGCTGTGGAGATTTATTGAGAGGTGGTTTCATCAAGATCCTCCTACTACCACATACCATTTTTAGATGTATATATTATATTTAGTCATGGGGCTTACAAAGAATCTTGGTCGACCGAGAGTCATCCTGTTCTATCGACCAATCAATTGGTCAATATTTAAACTTAATTTTCAGGATATAGACAGACACACCCTATGTGTTTTGAATAAAATCAATTACAAATGCACTTGTCTGATGCTTTAAGCACACTGTTTGATTTAAATAATTAAGACGCACAAATTACTCAAAGTGCCCGATGGTCACTGTGTCACATCAATAAATCGGTTATAATAAACTCTGAACACAGTAACGTGACAGAAAAATAGATGCGGAGAACGTGACACTGGAAATGGGTGAATGTTTACTGGTTGCTCAGGAGGGAAAGGGGAATTCAGATCTGTGGAAGACATGTGACTTAGTTGTGGAAGCTACTGGAGATCCAGACAAAGGAGGGGAGGAGCAAGCGTTGTGTGAGTATTATATATGCCCAACAGTTGCTGTTAGATTACAATATTATTTTTTCGGACCATTTTGGAACCGTGTAAACAACACTAAATAAATAAGTGTACCAGAGTCTGTTCTAACAATAAAAATATAACTCAGGAAAAAAAAGAAATATCCCTTTTTCTGGACCCTGTCTTTCAAAGATAATTCGTAAAAATCCAAAAAACTTCACAGCCTAATGGTTAGGGCATTGGACTAGTAACCGAAAGGTTGCAAGATCAAATCCCCGAGCTGACAAGGTAAAAATCTGTCGTTCTGCCACTGAACAAGTCAGTTAACCCACTGTTCCTAGGCTGTCATTGTAAATAAGAATTTGTTCTTAACTGAATTGCCTAGTTAAATAAAGGTTAAATGAAAATTAACCACAAACAATTAATGAACATGCACCTGTGGAACGGTCGTTAAGACACCTAACAGCTTAGACGGTAGGCAATTAAGGTCACACTTATGAACACTTAGGACACTATAGAGGCCTTTCTACTGACTCTGAAAAACACCAAAAGAAAGATGCCCAGGGTCCTTGCTCATCTGCGTAAACGTGCCTTAGGCATGCTGCAAGGAGGCATGAGGACTGCAGATGTGGCCAGGGCAATACATTGCAATGTCCATACTGTGAGACGCCTAAGACATCGCTACAGGGAGACAGGAGGGACAGCTGACTGTCCTCGCAGTGGCAGACCACGTGTAACAACACCTGTACAGGATCGGTACATCCGAATATCACATCTGCTTGACCGGTACAGGATGGCAACAACAACTGCCTGAGTTACACCAGGAACGCACAATCCCTCCATCAGTGCTCAGACTGTCCGCAATATGTGACTGTCCCCTATGTGAGAGGCTGGACTGAGGGCTTATAGGCCTGTTGTCTGGTGAGGACCTGCCTTACATCACCAACAACAACGTCGCCTATGGTCACAAACCCACCGTCGCTGGACCAGACAAGACTGGCAAAAAGTGCTCTTCACTGACAGGTCGCGGTTTTGTCTCACCAGGAGTGATGGTCGGATTCGCGTTTATCGTCGAAGGAATGAGCGTTACACCATGTCTGTACTCTGGAGCGGGATTGATTTGGAGGTGGATGGTCCGTCATGGTCTGGGGCGGTGTGTCACAGCATCATCAGACTGAGCTTGTTGTCATTGCAGGCAATCTCAACGCTTTGCATTACAGGGAAGACATCCTCCTCCCTCATGTGGTACCTTTCCTGCAGGCTCATCCTGACATGACCCTCCAGCATGACACTGCCACCAGCCATACTGCTCGTTCTGTGCATGATTTCCTGCAAGACAGGAATGTCAGTGTTCTGCCATGGCCATCGAAGAGCCCGGATCTCAATCCCATTGAGTACGTCTGGGACCTGTTGGATCAGAGGGTGGGGGCTAGGGCCATTCCCCCCCCAGAAATGTCTGGCAACTTGCAGGTGCTTTGGTAGGATAGTGGGGTAACCTCTCATAGCAAGAACTGGCAAATCTGGTGCAGTCCATGAGGAGGAGATGTACTGCAGTACTTAATGCAGCTGGTGGCCACACCAGATACTGACTGTTACTTTTGATTTTGACCCCCCCAGCTTCATGAGGTAGTCATCTGGAATGCATTTCAATTAACAGGTGTGCCTTGTTAATTTGTGGAATTTCTATCCTTAATGTGTTTGAGACAATCAATTGTGTTGATACAAGGTAGGGCTGGTACACAGAAGGAAGCCCTATTTGGTAAAATACCAAGTCCATATTATGGCAAGTACAGCCCAATTAAGCAAAGAGAAACGACAGTCCATCATTACTATAAGTCGTGAAGGTCAGTCAATTCTGAAAATGTCAAGAACTTTGAGAGTTTCTTCAAGTACAGTCTCAAAAACAATCAAGCTCTATGATGAAACTGGCTCTCATGAGGACCGCCACAGGAAAGGCAGACCCAGTTACCTCTGCTGCAGAGTATAAGTTCATTAGTTACCAGCCTAAGAAATTGCAGCCCAAATAAATGCTTCAGAGTTCAAGTAACAGACACATCTCAACATCAACTGTTCAGAGGAGATTGCGTGAATCAGGCCTTCATGGTCGAATTGCTACAAAGAAACCACTACTAAAGGACACCAATCATAAGAAGAGACTTGCTTGGGCCAAGAAACCCGAGCAATGGACATTAGACCGGTGGGAATCTGTCCTTTGGTCTGATGAGTCCAAATTTGAGATTTTTGGTTCCCGAACGCCGTCTTTGTGAGACGCGGTGTGGGTGAATGGATGATCCCTGCGTGTGTGGTTCCCACTGTGAAGCATGGAGGAGGCGGTGTGATGGTGTGGGGGTTATTTTCTGGTGACACTCAGTGATTTATTTAGAATTCAAGGCACTCGTAAGCAGCATTCTGCAGCGATACGCCATCCCATCTGGTTTGCGCTTAGTCTTTTCAACAGGACAATAACCTTTCGGTTACCGGACCAATGCGCTTAACTGCTGACTACCTGCCAGAGTGTTTTCTATATTGGAGATCTCTCCTGAGCTGTGCACGTCAGGATTTATTTGATAGGCTTAACTATGGCTACAAACACTTAGTCATAGGCACTCGCATTTACAAACATTTAGTCCTAGGTAATGACATTTTACACTTATGACTAGAGGTCGACCGAATTATGATTTTTCAACGCCGATACCGATACTGATTATTGGAGGACCAAAAAAGCTGATTTAATCGGCAGATTAAAAAATAAAAATGTATTTGTAATAATGACAATTACAACAATTGTTAATTAATCGGCCTCATTAATCGGCCTTTAGGATCTTGAATACAAGACCATGTGTCTGTATTGCACAAGATTTTCCCAACTCAGGAGCTCATGCTTTCTGAGGATGTAACAGTGATGATGGCTATTGGGCTTCCTATCAATCACTTTGAGAGCCTGTTTGTAGACAGACTGAATAGGTTTTAATGTTGTACAGCAAGCTTGGGCCCAACTAGTCAAGCAAGCAGTATGTTAAGTTGGGGGGTAGTCAAACAATTTCGTATAAATCGGAAATTAGCTAGGTTGAATTTGGTTATCTGAATGACCTTTTTCACATGCTTTTTAAAAGAGAGTTTGGAATCAAGTATGATGCCAAGGTACTTAAAATCAGATACCACCTGGAGCTTCTCCCCTGACACATAGACATCTGGTTCAGTAGCATCTGTTGCCCTCTTTGTGAAGAACATGCAAACAGTTTTTTTCACATTGAGATGCAAACACGAGTCACTGAGCCACTTTGTAACCTGGACCATTACAGTAGTGAGTTCTTGTGCAGCTTGTTGTTTGCTCTTTGCACATATATCACTGTATCATCTGCATACATTTGAACTTCAGACCCAGTACAGACAGAAGGCAGCTCATTAATGTACAGGCTGAACAGGAGGGGCCCCAGTATTGACCCTTGGGGCACGCCCACATCATAGCTAAGCGTGGGCGACAGCTCATTGCTCACTCTGACACACTGAGTTCTGCCTTCAAGGTATGATTTCATCCATCTCAAGGCATCGGGGGAAAAGTTGAACTTAGACAATTTTGTGATGAGAATCTCATGGTTAACAGTATCAAAAGCCTTCATTAGGTCCAGGAACACAGCACCCCCTTTGTCCATCCTGGACTTCACATTTTCCAGAAGAAAGCAGTTGGCCGTTTCTGTGGAGTGTTTCGCTCTGAAGCCAAACTGCATGGAGTGTAATGTGAAGGGGCTGTTGTTGAGGTGGGCAATCAGTTGTTCTGCTACACACTTTTCAACAACCTTTGACACCACAGGTAGTATACTAATGGGCCTGTAGTTACTCACGTCAGCAGGGTCGCCCGATTTAAAGATGGCCGTTATTATGGCCGACTTCCAGACCCTTGGAAACACCCCCTGACCAATAGATGTGTTGGTGGCCTTAGTAATGGGGCCAATTAGTGACTCTTTGTAGTTTTTAAGAAAGGTAGAGTCCAGCCCAAACACATCTTTGGCTTTAGAGTTCTTTACTGAGCTAATCACCTTGTTCAACTTTGACTCAGAAACCTCCCTTATGATGAAGACAGGTTGAGTGTCATTTACTAGCACTGAGCCCAAGAAACCAGTGGAGGGGTTCTGTGTCAGTACCCTAACATACATAGTCAAAGTAGGAATTGAAGGCTATTGCTATTTCAACTGCATCCTGTGTTAGATTGTTATTCACCATGATTTCTAGTCTTGTTGCAGTGTTACTGCCTGTTGTCATGAGACTCTTCCTTCACAGGCTAGAGATCAGGACAATAATGTAGTCTCTCTGTCTGTTATCATGAGACTCTTCCTTCACAGGCTAGAGATCAGGACAATAATGTAGTCTCTCTGTCTGTTATCATGAGACTCCTCCTTTCACAGGCTAGAGATCAGGACAATAACGTAGTGCCAAGACACTGGCTCGTTTCCCACTGGACTGTTTTGTAACTCACTGACTCATATTTCCAGAGAAAGAGAAAGGTATGGGGATACGTGTGTTATCACCTGTGTGTCTCAGACTCAGTCCCATGGATCAGAGCCTCGTGGCAGGGCCGTGGATCAGAGCCTCGTGGCAGGGCAGTGGATCAGAGCCTCGTGGCAGGGCCGTGGATCAGAGCCGTGGATCAGAGCCTCGTGGCAGGGCCGTGGATCAGAGCCGTGGATCAGAGCCTCGTGGCAGAGCCATGGATCAGAGCCGTGGATCAGAGCCTCGTGGCAGAGCCGTGGATCAGAGCCGTGGATCAGAGCCGTGGATCAGAGCCGTGGATCAGAGCCGTGGATCAGAGCCTCGTGGCAGAGCCGTGGATCAGAGCCTTGTAGTAGAGAAGATAAGACGACGTAATCACAAGCCAGTCCCACACGTTAGGACTGTTTTCTAACTTACTGGCTCATATTTCCAGAGAAAGAGAAAAGGGTGGGGCTCAGCATGTCTGTCTGTCTGTCTGTCTGTCTGTCTGTCTGTCTGTCTGTCTGTCTGAATCAGAGGACTGAGAAGGAATAGGCAGTCTGTCTGTCTGTCTGAATCAGAGGACTGAAGGAATAGGCAGTCTGTCTGTCTGTCTGAATCAGAGGACTGAAGGAATAGGCAGTCTGTCTGTCTGTCTGAATCAGAGGACTGAAGGAATAGGCAGTCTGTCTGTCTGTCTGAATCAGAGGACTGAAGGAATAGGCAGTCTGTCTGTCTGTCTGAATCAGAGGACTGAAGGAATAGGCAGTCTGTCTGTCTGTCTGAATCAGAGGACTGAAGGAATAGGCAGTCTGTCTGTCTGTCTGAATCAGAGGACTGAGAAGGAATAGGCAGTCTGTCTGAATCAGAGGACTGAGAAGGAATAGGCAGTCTGTCTGTCTGTCTGAATCAGAGGACTGAGAAGGAATAGGCAGTCTGTCTGTCTGAATCAGAGGACTGAGAAGGAATAGGCAGTCTGTCTGTCTGTCTGAATCAGAGGACTGAAGGAATAGGCAGTCTGTCTGTCTGTCTGAATCAGAGGACTGAGAAGGAATAGGCAGTCTGTCTGAATCAGAGGACTGAGAAGGAATAGGCAGTCTGTCTGTCTGTCTGAATCAGAGGACTGAAGGAATAGGCAGTCTGTCTGTCTGTCTGAATCAGAGGACTGAGAAGGAATAGGCAGTCTGTCTGTCTGTCTGAATCAGAGGACTGAGAAGGAATAGGCAGTCTGTCTGTCTGTCTGAATCAGAGGACTGAGAAGGAATAGGCAGTCTGTCTGTCTGTCTGAATCAGAGGACTGAGAAGGAATAGGCAGTCTGTCTGTCTGTCTGAATCAGATGACTGAGAAGGAATAGGCAGTCTGTCTGTCTGTCTGAATCAGAGGACTGAAGGAATAGGCAGTCTGTCTGTCTGTCTGAATCAGAGGACTGAGAAGGAATAGGCAGTCTGTCTGTCTGTCTGAATCAGAGGACTGAGAAGGAATAGGCAGTCTGTCTGTCTGTCTGAATCAGAGGACTGAGAAGGAATAGGCAGTCTGTCTGTCTGTCTGAATCAGAGGACTGAGAAGGAATAGGCAGTCTGTCTGTCTGTCTGAATCAGAGGACTGAGAAGGAATAGGCAGTCTGTCTGTCTGTCTGTCTGAATCAGAGGACTGAAGGAATAGGCAGTCTGTCTGTCTGTCTGAATCAGAGGACTGAGAAGGAATAGGCAGTCTGTCTGTCTGTCTGAATCAGAGGACTGAGAAGGAATAGGCAGTCTGTCTGTCTGTCTGAATCAGAGGACTGAGAAGGAATAGGCAGTCTGTCTGTCTGTCTGAATCAGAGGACTGAAGGAATAGGCAGTCTGTCTGTCTGTCTGAATCAGAGGACTGAGAAGGAATAGGCAGTCTGTCTGTCTGTCTGAATCAGAGGACTGAGAAGGAATAGGCAGTCTGTCTGTCTGTCTGAATCAGAGGACTGAGAAGGAATAGGCAGTCTGTCTGTCTGTCTGAATCAGAGGACTGAGAAGGAATAGGCAGTCTGTCTGTCTGTCTGAATCAGAGGACTGAAGGAATAGGCAGTCTGTCTGTCTGTCTGAATCAGAGGACTGAGAAGGAATAGGCAGTCTGTCTGTCTGTCTGAATCAGAGGACTGAGAAGGAATAGGCAGTCTGTCTGTCTGTCTGAATCAGAGGACTGAGAAGGAATAGGCAGTCTGTCTGTCTGTCTGAATCAGAGGACTGAGAAGGAATAGGCAGTCTGTCTGAATCAGAGGACTGAGAAGGAATAGGCAGTCTGTCTGTCTGTCTGAATCAGAGGACTGAGAAGGAATAGGCAGTATGTCTGTCTGTCTGAATCAGAGGACTGAGAAGGAATAGGCAGTCTGTCTGTCTGTCTGAATCAGAGGACTGAGAAGGAATAGGCAGTCTGTCTGTCTGTCTGAATCAGAGGACTGAGAAGGAATAGGCAGTCTGTCTGTCTGTCTGAATCAGAGGACTGAGAAGGAATAGGCAGTCTGTCTGTCTGTCTGAATCAGAGGACTGAGAAGGAATAGGCAGTCTGTCTGTCTGTCTGAATCAGAGGACTGAAGGAATAGGCAGTCTGTCTGTCTGTCTGAATCAGAGGACTGAGAAGGAATAGGCAGTCTGTCTGTCTGTCTGAATCAGAGGACTGAGAAGGAATAGGCAGTCTGTCTGTCTGTCTGAATCAGAGGACTGAGAAGGAATAGGCAGTCTGTCTGTCTGTCTGAATCAGAGGACTGAGAAGGAATAGGCAGTCTGTCTGTCTGTCTGAATCAGAGGACTGAAGGAATAGGCAGTCTGTCTGTCTGTCTGAATCAGAGGACTGAGAAGGAATAGGCAGTCTGTCTGTCTGTCTGAATCAGAGGACTGAGAAGGAATAGGCAGTCTGTCTGTCTGTCTGAATCAGAGGACTGAGAAGGAATAGGCAGTCTGTCTGTCTGTCTGAATCAGAGGACTGAGAAGGAATAGGCAGTCTGTCTGTCTGTCTGAATCAGAGGACTGAGAAGGAATAGGCAGTCTGTCTGTCTGTCTGAATCAGAGGACTGAGAAGGAATAGGCAGTCTGTCTGTCTGTCTGAATCAGAGGACTGAGAAGGAATAGGCAGTCTGTCTGTCTGTCTGAATCAGAGGACTGAGAAGGAATAGGCAGTCTGTCTGTCTGTCTGAATCAGAGGACTGAGAAGGAATAGGCAGTCTGTCTGTCTGTCTGAATCAGAGGACTGAGAAGGAATAGGCAGTCTGTCTGTCTGTCTGAATCAGAGGACTGAGAAGGAATAGGCAGTCTGTCTGTCTGTCTGAATCAGAGGACTGAGAAGGAATAGGCAGTCTGTCTGTCTGTCTGAATCAGAGGACTGAGAAGGAATAGGCAGTCTGTCTGTCTGTCTGAATCAGAGGACTGAGAAGGAATAGGCAGTCTGTCTGTCTGTCTGAATCAGAGGACTGAGAAGGAATAGGCAGTCTGTCTGTCTGTCTGAATCAGAGGACTGAGAAGGAATAGGCAGTCTGTCTGTCTGTCTGAATCAGAGGACTGAGAAGGAATAGGCAGTCTGTCTGTCTGTCTGAATCAGAGGACTGAGAAGGAATAGGCAGTCTGTCTGTCTGTCTGAATCAGTCTGTCTGACTGAGAAGGAATAGGCAGTCTGTCTGTCTGTCTGAATCAGAGGACTGAGAAGGAATAGGCAGTCTGTCTGTCTGTCTGAATCAGAGGACTGAGAAGGAATAGGCAGTCTGTCTGTCTGTCTGAATCAGAGGACTGAGAAGGAATAGGCAGTCTGTCTGTCTGTCTGAGTCTGTCTGTCTGTCTGAATCAGAGGACTGAGAAGGAATAGGCAGTACTGTCTGTCTGTCTGAATCAGAGGACTGAGAAGGAATAGGCAGTCTGTCTGTCTGTCTGAATCAGAGGACTGAGAAGGAATAGGCAGTCTGTCTGTCTGTCTGAATCAGAGGACTGAGAAGGAATAGGCAGTCTGTCTGTCTGTCTGAATCAGAGGACTGAGAAGGAATAGGCAGTCTGTCTGTCTGTCTGAATCAGAGGACTGAGAAGGAATAGGCAGTCTGTCTGTCTGTCTGAATCAGAGGACTGAGAAGGAATAGGCAGTCTGTCTGTCTGTCTGAATCAGAGGACTGAGAAGGAATAGGCAGTCTGTCTGTCTGAATCAGAGGACTGAGAAGGAATAGGCAGTCTGTCTGTCTGTCTGAATCAGAGGACTGAGAAGGAATAGGCAGTCTGTCTGTCTGTCTGAATCAGAGGACTGAGAAGGAATAGGCAGTCTGTCTGTCTGTCTGAATCAGAGGACTGAGAAGGAATAGGCAGTCTGTCTGTCTGTCTGAATCAGAGGACTGAGAAGGAATAGGCAGTCTGTCTGTCTGTCTGAATCAGAGGACTGAGAAGGAATAGGCAGTCTGTCTGGTTAGAACAAGGTAGGTCAACTGAGTAGGGATTGGTTGTCCAGAGAGGCTGTTCAGCTAATGGTGTTCTGCATGAAACATGCAAATGAAGCTGACATCTACAGTCGTGGCCAAAAGTTTTGAGAATGAAAATTAATATTTGTGTCACAAAGTCTGCTGCCTAAGTTTGTATGATGGGAATTTGCATATACTCCATAATGTTATGAAGAGTGATCAGATGCAATTAATTGCAGTTCAAAGTCCCTCTTTGCCATGCAAATGAACTGAATCCCCAAAAACATTTCCACTGCATTTCAGCCCTGCCACAAAAGGACCAGCTGACATGTCAGTGATTATCTTGTTAACACCGGTGTGAGTGTTGACGAGGACAAGGCTGGAGATCACTCTGTCATGCTGATTGAGTTCAAATAACAGAGTGGGAGCTTCGAATGGAGGGTGGTGCTTGGAATCATGGCTTTTCCTCTGTCAACCATGCTTACGTGCAAGGAAACACGTGGCGTCATCATTGCTTTGCACAGAAAGGGCTTCACAGGTAAAGATATTGCTGCCAGTAAGATTGCACCTAAATCAACCATTTATCGGATCATCAAGAACTTCAAGGAGAGCGGTTCAATTGTTGTGAAGAAGGCTTCAGGGCGCCCAAGAAAGTCCAGCAAACGCCAGGACCATCTCCTAAAGTTGATTCAGCTGTGGGATCGGGGCACCACCAGTACAGAGCTTGCTCAGGAATGGCAGCAGGCAGGTGTGAGTGCATCTGCATGCACAGTGAGGTGAAGACTTTTGGAGGATGGCCTGGTGTCAAGAAGGGCAGCAAAGAAGCCACTTCTCTCCAGGAAAAACATCAGGGACAGACAGATATTCTGCAAAAGGTACAGGGATTGGACTGCTGAGGACTGGGGTGAAGTCATTTTCTCTGATGAATCCCCTTTCCGATTGTTTGGGGCATCCTGAAAAAAGCTTGTCCGGAGAAGACAAGGTGAGCACTACCATCAGTCCGGTGTCATGCCAACAGTAAAGCATCCTGAGACCATTCACGTGTGGGGTTGCTTCTCAGCCAAGGGAGTGGGCTCACTCACAATTTTGCCTAAGAACACAGCCATGAATAAAGAATGTTACCAACACATCCTCTTGAGAGCAACTTCTCCCAACCATCCAGGAACAGTTTGGTGACGAACAATGCCTTTTCCAGCATGATGGAGCACCTTACCATAAGGCAAAAGTGATAACTCAAGAGGCAGGTGGACAAACAAAACCCCACAAATTCTGACAAACTCCAAGCACTGATTATGCAAGAATGGGCTGCCATCAGTCAGGATGTGGCCCAGAAGTTAATTGACAGCATTCCAGGGCGGATTGCAGAGGTCTTGAAAAAGAAGGGTCAACACTGCAAATATTGACTCTTTGCATCAACTTCATGTAATTGTCAATAAAAGCCTTTGACACTTATGAAATACTTGTAATTATACTTCAGTATTCCATAGTAACATCTGACAAAAATATCTAAAGACACCGAAGCAGCAAACTTTGTGGAAATTAATATTTGTGTCATTCTCAAAACTTTGTAATAAAGGCACTCTGCATTGGTGTCAACTGGAGACCAATATAATCCGTGACTCCAAGAGGTACAGGGAGAGGGACTTCCTGAAGAAAGTACACGAGACAGTGGAGAGAGGGGGGAAGGTTCTGATTCCGGTCTTTGCCCTGGGTAGAGCTCAGGAATTGTGCATTCTATTGGAAACATAAACATTGTTTATGACAACTAGGGTGTATTCATTCTTTTTGGAGTCCCTCCTTGTTTCCTTTTGCTTCCCGTTTTAACAAATGTTTTTCAACAGAATTGCCGGAATGAAAACACCCCTGCAATATTTGTATTAGTAGCTGCGACCCGCTGTGGTTGGGACCCTCTTCTGGGTTGGCTTAAGGATGGGTAGGGTTTTTGGAAAATAGGGGGGTGGGACAGACCCATGGTTAAAACACGAGGTGACCTTCGAGGTTAGAGGTCAATGAGGTCAGAGTGCAGCTGTTGAACTGTATCTTAGACCGAGAGCAGAGCGGCAATGCAGCTAGGTGTGTGTGTGTGTGTGTGTGAACTGTGTCTGAGAGCAGAGCGGGAGCTGTGCAGGTCAGGAATGCAGCACGAGGTGTGTTGTGATGTGTGTGTTGTCAGATGTCTGTCTGGAAGGGAGGTATGATTGAGTAAGATGCTCTTGTAAATAACACCACTTGTACAGTGCCATTCAGAGTATTCACACCCCTTGACTTTTTCCACATTTTGTTGTGTTAAAACCTGAATTTAAAATGGATTACATTTAGATTGTGTGTCACTGATCTAAACATGTCAAAGTGGAATGTCAAAGTGGAATTGTGTTTTTAGAAAGTTTTACACATTAATTAAGAATGAAAAGAGTCAATAACTATTCAACCCCTTTGTTATGGCCTAAATAAGTTCAGGAGTGAAGGTTCTTTACTCAGTACTTTGTTGAAGCACCTTGGGCAGCGATTACAGCCTCAAGTGTTCTTGGGTATGAAACTACAAACTTGGCACACCTGTATTTGGGGAGTTTCTCCCATTCTTCTCTGTAGATCCTCTCAAGCTCTGTCAGGTTGGATGGGGAGCGTCGCTGCACTGCTATTTTCAGGTCTCTCCAGAGATGTTAGATCGGGTTCAAGTCCGGGCTCTGGCTGGGCCACTCAAGGACATTCAGAGACTTGTCCCGAAGCCACTCCTGCGTTGTCTTGGATGTGTATTTAGGGTCGTTGTCCTGTTGGAAGGTGAACCTTCGCCCCAGTCTGAGGTCCTGAGTGCTATGGAGCAAGTTTTCAGTAAGGATCTCTCTGTACTTTGCTCCGTTCATCTTTCCCTCGATCCTGACTAGTCTCCCAGTCCCTGCCGCTTGGCATTCAGGCCAAAGAGTTTAATCTTGGTTTCATCAGACCAGAGAATCTTGTTTCTCATGGTCTGAGAGTCCTTTAGGTGTCTCCAATCGGGCTGTCATGTTCCTTTTACTGAGGAGTGGCTTCCTTCCGTCTGGCCACTCTACCATAAAGGCCTGGTTGGTGGAGGGCTTGCAGAGATGGTCGTCTTTATGGAAGGTTCTCCCATCTCCACAGAGGAGCTCTGTCAGAGTGACCATCGGGTTCTTGGTCACCTCCCTGACCAAGACCCTTTTCTCCCAATTGCAGTTCCAAAGTTCTTCCATTTAAGAAATATGGAGGCCACTGTATTCTTGGGTGAACTTCAATACTGCATAATTTGTTTGGTACCCTTCCCCAGATCTGTGCCTCGACACAATCCTGTCTCGGTGCTCTACGGACAATTCCTTCAACCTCATGGCTTGGTTTTTGCTCTGATATGCACTGTCAATTGCGGGACCTTATATAGACAGGTTTGTGCCTTTCCAAATCATGTCCAATCAATTGAATTTACCACATGTGGACTCCAAGTTCTAGAAACATCTCAAGGATGAACAATGGAAACAGAATGCATCTGAGCTCAATTTCGAGTCTCATAGTCTGAATAATATTATAAATAAGGTATGTCTGTTTTTAACTTGAATACATCGGTTAAAATGTCTAAACCCATTTTTGCTTTGTCATTGTGGGTTATTGTGTGTAGATTGAGGGTAAAAAAAATAAAAATATATATATATATATATTTTTTAGAATAAGGCTGTAATGTAACAAAATTTGGATCAAGTCAAGGGGTCTGAATACTTTCTGAATACACTGTATCTACCTCAAATACCTCCATACCTCTGCACATTGATCTGGTACTTCCTGTATATAGCTCCACATTGATCTGGTACTGGTACTTCCTGTATATAGCTCCACATTGATATGGGAAACTTCCTGTATATAGCTCCACATTGATTTGGTACTTCCTGTACATAGCTCCACATTGATCTGGTACTGGTACTTCCTGTAAATAGCTCCACATTGATAGGGGAAACTTCCTGTATATAGCTCCACATTGATCTGGTACTTCCTGTACATAGCTCCACATTGATCTGGTACTGGCACTTCCTGTATATAGCTCCACATTGATCTGGCACTTCCTGTACATAGCTCCATATTAAACTGGTACTTCCTGTATATAGCTCCACATTGATAGGGGAAACTTCCTGTATATAGCTCCACATTGATCTGGTACTTCCTGTACATAGCTCCACATTGATCTGGTACTGGTACTTCCTGTATATAGCTCCACATTGATCTGGTACTGGTACTTCCTGTATATAGCTCCACATTGATCTGGTACTGGTACTTCCTGTATATAGCTCCACATTGATCTGATACTTCCTGTATATAGCTCCACATTGATCTGGTACTTCCTGTATATAGCTCCACATTGATCTGGTACTTCCTGTACATAGCTTCACATTGATCTGGTACTTCCTGTATATAGCTTCAATCGTGTATATGTTTTATCTCTACATTCTTGGAAAGAGCTCGTAAACAAGCATTTCACGGTAAAGCCTACACCAGTTGTATTCGGCGCATGTGACAAATGAAACGTGATTATAATAGTGTTTAACCTGATTTTTTTTTGATTGACTCCCTCATCATTGTACCCCACACATACAATTATCTGTAAGGTCCCTCAGTTGAGCAGTGAATATCAAGCACATAGACCATAGAGGTTTTCCAATGCCTCGCAAAGAAGGGCCCCTATTGGTTGATGGGTTAATATCTTTTCCATTTAGGATTTTTTTTAAAACAGATGAACCTTTTCAGCAGGACAATAACCTAAAAAAACAAGGCCAAATCTACCCTGGAGTTGCTTATCAAGACGATATTGAATGTTCTTGATATCTGCTGGAAAATCAATGGCAAGACCTGAAATGGCTGTCTAGCAATGTTCAACAACCAACTTGACAGAGCTTGAGTAATTTATAAAAAATGAATAATGTGAAAATATATCAAATATTGTACAATTCGGGTGTGGAAAGCTCTTAAGAGATTTACCCAGAAAGACTCTCCGCTGTAATCGCTGCCAAAGGTGATTCTGACATGTATTTACTCAGGGGTGTGAATAATTATGTAAATTAGATTTCTGTATTTCATTTTCAATAAATTAGCAAACATAAAAAAAAAAAAAACAGGTTTTCACTTTGTCGTTATGGGGTTGTGTGTGTGTGTGTGTGTGTGAGGGTAAAACATTTTGAATTCAGGCTGTAACACAACAGCACGTGGACAAATTCAATGGGTATGAATGCTTTCTGAAGGCTCTGTATTCTGGTAAACCCTCGGCTCGAGCCGTGCACACAATCCAAAACGATGCTATTTACAATATGCTCTGACTGAACTGTTTTTTAACAAAATACACTACATTATACAAAAGGTATGTGGACATCCCTTCAAATAAGTCAATTCTGCCACACCCGTTTCTGACAGGTGTGTAAAAATCGAGCACACACACATGCAATCTCCATAGACAAACATTGTCAGTAGAATGGCCCGTACTGAAGAGCTCAGTGACTTTCGACGTGGCACCGTCATGGCACCTTTCCAACGAGTCAGTTCATCAAATTTCTGCCCTACTAGAGCTGCCCCCGGTCAACTGTAAGTGCTGTTATTGTGAAGTAAAAACGTCTAGGAGCAACAACTGTTTATCTGCGAAGTGGTAGGCCACACAAGCTTGTTAGCTAACTACATCACCCCATATTGGGGTTTCTACCTTATTTACTGAGTATCTTTCACACCCAAGGGACTCCATACATACACAATATACTAATATGAGTCCCAACTGGCACTACTTTTGACTAGGTAATGGGTGTGTTGACCAGGTAATAGGTGTTTTGACCAGGTAATGGGTGTATGTAATAGGTGTGTTGACCAGGTAAATAGGTGTTTTGACCAGGTAATGGGTGTAGGTAATAGGTGTGTTGACCAGGTAAATAGGTGTTTTGACCAGGTAATGGGTGTAGGTAATAGGTGTTTTGACCAGGTAATGGGTGTAGGTAAATAGGTGTTTTGACCAGGTAATGGGTGTATGTAATAGGTGTTTTGACCAAGTAATGGGTGTAGGTAATAGGTGTTTTGACCAGGTAATGGGTGTAGGTAATAGGTGTTTTGACCAGGTAATGGGTGTATGTAATAGGTGTTTTGACCAGGTAATGGGTGTATGTAATAGGGTGTGTTTTGACCCAGGTAATGGGTGTAGGTAATAGGGTGTGTTTTGACCCAGGTAATGGGTGTAGGTAATAGGGTGTGTTTTGACCCAGGTAATGGGTATAGGTAATAGGGTGTGTTTTGACCCAGGTAATGGGTATAGGTAATAGGGTGTGTTTTGACCCAGGTAATGGGTATAGGTAATAGGGTGTGTTTTGACCCAGGTAATGGGTATAGGTAATAGGGTGTGTTTTGACCCAGGTAATGGGTATAGGTAATAGGGTGTGTTTTGACCCAGGTAATGGGTATAGGTAATAGGGTGTGTTTTGACCCAGGTAATGGGTATAGGTAATAGGGTGTGTTTTGACCCAGGTAATGGGTATAGGTAATAGGGTGTGTTTTGACCCAGGTAATGGGTATAGGTAATAGGGTGTGTTTTGACCCAGGTAATGGGTATAGGTAATAGGGTGTGTTTTGACCCAGGTAATGGGTATAGGTAATAGGGTGTGTTTTGACCCAGGTAATGGGTATAGGTAATAGGGTGTGTTTTGACCCAGGTAATGGGTATAGGTAATAGGGTGTGTTTTGACCCAGGTAATGGGTATAGGTAATAGGGTGTGTTTTGACCCAGGTAATGGGTATAGGTAATAGGGTGTGTTTTGACCCAGGTAATGGGTATAGGTAATAGGGTGTGTTTTGACCCAGGTAATGGGTATAGGTAATAGGGTGTGTTTTGACCAGGTAATGGGTATAGGTAATAGGTGTTTTGACCAGGTAATGGGTATAGGTAATAGGTGTTTTGACCAGGTAATGGGTGCATGTAATAGGTGTTTTGACCAGGTAATGGGTATAGGTAATAGGTGTTTTGACCAGGTAATGGGTACAGGTAATAGGTGTTTTGACCAGGTAATGGGTATAGGTAATAGGTGTAGGTAATGGGTGTAGGTAATGTAGTGCCGTTTTGAAACGCAGCCTATGGGTCTATGGCTCCACACACTCCCTGCTGTCTCACAAGACCTTAATGAAAGTTCAAGAGAATGGTGAGAGAGAATGGTGAGAGAGAGAGAATGGTGAGAGAGAGAGAATGGTGTGAGAGAGAGAGAATGGTGAGAGAGAGAGAATGGTGAGAGAGAGAGAATGGTGAGAGAGAGAGAATGGTGAGAGAGAGAGAGAATGGTGAGCGAGAGAGAGAATGGTGAGAGAGAGAGAATGGTGAGAGCAACAGCCTGTAGATTTATGGAGGAAATATTTTTTTCCCCCTGAAAAATGGTTTTTTATTTTCTTCTAATCTTGACATGTTTTCCTACAACACACATTGCCCTGAGAAATTAACTAAGGAAAGTAAGAAACCAGGAAGTGAATTAGAGAGCCAAAGTCAGCAGCCTGTTTGTTAACCTTTAACTCGTGCTGCTGAGGCATTCTGAACCAAACACTGGCAAAAGGGGCCCATAGAGAGACCAAAACGGGGCCTGTATTCATATAACCTTGTTCGTTATGATCAAAAAGGTCAAACTGGCCCTAGATCGGCACTCCTAGTCTCAGACTCTTTGTAAATACAGGCCCAGATCACACACACCAAAAATGATTAGTTGGTGTTTCAGACTCGATTCCACGGTTTTCATCTGAACCTCTCATCAGTGAGATTACAGATCCTGCTTTAACTTCTCTCTCTCACAACCTAAAGGGATTTAGAGAGTGGGTGTGGTCTATTCACACCAAAGACCCCACACCTTCACAACTCCTCCCACCTCCCTTAGTCCAAACTAACACTGAAGACCACTACCCTCACCTCCACAACTCCTCACACCTCCCCTAGTCCAAACTAACACTGAAGACCACTACCTTCACCTCCACAACTCCTCCCACCTCCCCTAGTCCAAACTAACACTGAAGACCACTACCCTCACCTCCACAACTCCTCCCACCTCCCCTAGTCCAAACAAACACTGTAGACTTCACTCTACCTCCCTCCTTCCCTCTCCCCCTCCCCAACCAAATTCCAGACTAAAGACAAGTGCTATCTGAAGAGTCCATTGTCTCGTGTTTCACACACTGTGCAGAATGTAGAACTCTCCATCAGGCCAGATGTAGAACACTGATCCCATCCAGACTATGGCTCCATGTTAAATGTGCAACCAGAGGGGGAAAGGGAAAAACTCTAGACCCCCTTTACTCCACACACAGAGACGCGTACAAAGCTCTCCCTCGCCTTCCATTTTGGTAAATCTGACCAGAATTCTATCCTCCTGATTCCTGCTTACAAGCAAAAATTAAAACAGGAAGTGCCAGTGACTAGATCAATAAAAAAAAAAGTGGTCAGATGAAGCAGATGCTAAGCTATAGGACTGTTTTGCACAGACTGGAATATGTTCCGGGATTCCGATGGCATTGAGGAGTACACCACATCAGTCATGGGCTTCATCAATAAGTGCATCGATGACGTCATCCCCACAGTGACCGTACGTACATACCCCAACCAGAAGCCATGGATTACAGGCAACATTCGCACCGAGCTAAAGGGTAGAGCTGCCGCTTTCAAAGAGTGGGACTCTAACCCGGAAGCTTATAAGAAATCCCGCGATGCCCTCAGACAAACACTCAAACAGGCAAAGCGTCAATACAGGACTAAGATCGAATCGTACTACTCCGGCTCTGATGCTCGTCGGATGTGTCAGGGCTTGCAAACCATTAGACTACAAAGGGTTGCACAGCCGAGAGCTGCCCAGTGACATGAGCCTACCAGACGAGCTAAACTACTTATATGCTTGCTTCAAGGCAAATAACACTGAAACGTGCATGAGAGCACCAGCTGTTCCGGAAGACTGTGTGATCGCTCTCCGCAGCCGATGTAAGACCTTTAAACAGATCAACATTCACAAGGCCGCAGGGCCAGACGGATTACCAGGACGTGTGCTGCGAGCATGTGCTGACCAACTGGCAAGTGTCTTCACTGCCATTTTCAACATGTCCCTGATTGAGTCTGTAATACCAACATGTTTCAAGCAGACCACCATAGTCCCTGTGCCCAAGAACACTAAAGGAACCTGCCTAAATGACTACCGAGCCGTAGCACTCACGTCTGTAGCCATGAAGGGCTTTTAAAGGCTGGTCATGGTTCACATCAACACCATAATCCCAGACACCCTAGACCCACTCCAATTTGCATACCGGTAACTCCCTAACAGATTCGCAGATGATGCAATCTCTATTGCACTCCACACTGCCCTTTCCCACCTGGACAAATTGAACACCTACTGTATGTGAGAATGCTATTCATTGACTACAGCTCAGCGTTCAACACCAGAGTGCTCTCAAACCTCATCAATAAGCTAAAGAACCTGGGACTAAACACCTGCCTATGCAACTGGATCCTGGACTTCCTGACGGGCCGCCCCTAGGTGGTAAGAGTAGGTAACAACACATCTGCCACGCTGATCCTCAACACGGGGGCCCCTCACGGGTGTGTGCTCAGCCCCCTCCTGTACTCCCTGTTCACTCATGACTGCATGGCCAGGCATGACTCCAACACTATCATTAAGTGGCCGATGACACAACAGTGGTAGGCCTGAGCACCGACAATGATGAGACGGCCTATAGGGAGGAGGTCAGAGGTCTGGTAGTGTAGTGCCAAGACAACAACCTCTCCCTCAACGTGATCAAAACAAAGGAGATGATTGTGGACTACAGGAAAAAGAGGACCAAGCACCTCCCCATTCTTAACAACGGGGCTGTTGGGGAGCAGGTTGAGAGCTTCAAGTTCCTTAGTGTCTACATCACCAACAAACTAACATGGTCCAAACACACCAAAACAGTCGTGAAGAGGGCACGACAAAACCTATTCCCCTCAGGAGATTGAAAAGATTTAGCATGGGTCTTCAGATTCTCAAAAGGTTCTACAGCTGCACCATCGAGATCATCCTGACCGGTTGCATCACTGCCTGGTATGGCAACTGCTCGACCCCCGACCACAAGGCACTACAGAGGGTATTGCGTACGGCCCATTACATCACCAGGACCAAGCTTCCTGCCATCCAGGACCTCTATACCAGGCGGTCAGAGGAAGGCCCTAAAAATTGTCAGACTCCAGCCACCCTAGTCATAGATTGTTCTCTCTGCTACCGCACTGCAAGTGGTACCGGAGCACCAAGTCTAGGTCCAAGAGGCTTCTAAACAGCTTCTACCCCCAAGCCATAAGACTCCTGAACATCTAGTCAAATGGCTACCCAGACTATTTGCAATGTCCCCTCTCTTTACACCGCTGCTACTCTGTTATCTATGCATAGTCACTTTAATAACTCTACCTACATGTACATATTACCTCAACTAACCGGTGCCACCTCGCATTGACTACCGGTAACGGTACCCCCCCTGTATATAGTCTCATTACTAACCGGTACCCCCCTGTATATAGTCTCATTACTAACCGGTACCCCCCTGTATATAGTCTCATTACTAACCGGTACCCCCCTGTATATAGTCTCATTACTAACCGGTACCCCCCTGTATATAGTCTCATTACTAACCGGTACCCCCCTGTATATAGTCTCATTACTAACCGGTACCCCCCTGTATATAGTCTCATTACTAACCGGGACCCCCCCTGTATATAGTCTCATTACTAACCGGGACCCCCCCTGTATATAGTCTCATTACTAACCGGGACCCCCCCTGTATATAGTCTCATTACTAACCGGGACCCCCCCCCCTGTATATAGTCTCATTACTAACCGGTACCCCCCCCCCCCCCCGTATATAGTCTCATTACTAACCGGTACCCCCCCTGTATATAGTCTCATTACTAACCGGTACCCCCTGTATATAGTCTCATTACTAACTGGTACCCCCCTGTATATAGTCTCATTACTAACCGGTACCCCCCTGTATATAGTCTCATTACTAACCGGTACCCCCCTGTATATAGTCTCATTACTAACCGGTACCCCCCTGTATATAGTCTCATTACTAACCGGGACCCCCCCCTGTATATAGTCTCATTACTAACCGGTACCCCCCTGTATATAGTCTCATTACTAACCGGTACCCCCCTGTATTTAGTCTCATTACTAACCGGTACCCCCCCTGTATATAGTCTCATTACTAACCGGTACCCCCCTGTATATAGTCTCATTACTAACCGGTACCCCCCTGTATATAGTCTCATTACTAACCGGTACCCCCCCTGTATATAGTCTCATTACTAACCGGTACCCCCCTGTATATAGTCTCATTACTAACCGGTACCCCCCTGTATATAGTCTCATTACTAACCGGTACCCCCCCTGTATATAGTCTCATTACTAACCGGTACCCCCCTGTATATAGTCTCATTACTAACCGGTACCCCCCTGTATATAGTCCCATTACTAACCGGTACCCCCCTGTATATAGTCCCATTACTAACCGGTACCCCCCCTGTATATAGTCTCATTACTAACCGGTACCCCCCTGTATATAGTCTCATTACTAACCGGTACCCCCCTGTATATAGTCTCATTACTAACCGGTACCCCCTGTATATAGTCTCATTACTAACCGGTACCCCCTGTATATAGTCTCATTACTAACCGGTACCCCCTGTATATAGTCTCATTACTAACCGGTACCCCCCCTGTATATAGTCTCATTACTAACCGGTACCCCCCTGTATATAGTCTCATTACTAACCGGTACCCCCCTGTATATAGTCTCATTACTAACCGGTACCCCCTGTATATAGTCTCATTACTAACCGGTACCCCCTGTATATAGTCTCATTACTAACCGGTACCCCCCTGTATATAGTCCCATTACTAACCGGTACCCCCCTGTATATAGTCCCATTACTAACCGGTACCCCCCCTGTATATAATCTCATTACTAACCGGTACCCCCTGTATATAGTCTCATTACTAACCGGTATCCCCCCCCCCCCCCCCCCCCTGTATATAGTCTCATTACTAACCGGTACCCCCCCCCCCCCCCCCCCTGTATATAGTCTCATTACTAACCGGTGCCCCCCCTGTATATAGTCTCATTACTAACCGGTACCCCCTGTATATAGTCTCATTACTAACCGGTACCCCCCCTGTATATAGTCTCATTACTAACCGGTACCCCCCCCTGTATATAGTCTCATTACTAACCGGTACCCCCCCCTGTATATAGTCTCATTACTAACCGGTACCCCCCCCCCTGTATATAGTCTCATTACTAACCGGTACCCCCCCTGTATATAGTCTCATTACTAACCGGTACCCCCCCCCCCCCCCCCCTGTATATAGTCTCATTACTAACCGGTACCCCCCCCCCCCCCCCTGTATATAGTCTCATTACTAACCGGTACCCCCCCCCCCCCCCTGTATATAGTCTCATTACTAACCGGTACCCCCCCTGTATATAGTCTCATTACTAACCGGTACCCCCTGTATATAGTCTCATTACTAACCGGTACCCCCCCTGTATATAGTCTCATTACTAACCGGTACCCCCCCCCCCCCCCCCCTGTATATAGTCTCATTACTAACCGGTACCCCCCCTGTATATAGTCTCATTACTAACCGGTACCCCCCCTGTATATAGTCTCATTACTAACCGGTACCCCCCCCTGTATATAGTCTCATTACTAACCGGTGCCCCCCCCCCCTGTATATAGTCTCATTACTAACCAGTACCCCCCTGTATATAGTCTCATTACTAACCAGTACCCCCCTGTATATAGTCTCATTACTAACCGGTACCCCCCCTGTATATAGTCTCATTACTAACCGGTACCCCCCCCCCCCCCCCCCCTGTATATAGTCTCATTACTAACCGTTACCCCCCCCCCCCCCCCCTGTATATAGTCTCATTACTAACCGGTACCCCCCCCCCCCCCCCCCCCCTGTATATAGTCTCATTACTAACCGGTACCCCCCCTGTATATAGTCTCATTACTAACCGGTACCCCCTGTATATAGTCTCATTACTAACCGGTACCCCCCCTGTATATAGTCTCATTACTAACCGGTACCCCCTGTATATAGTCTCATTACTAACCGGTACCCCCCCTGTATATAGTCTCATTACTAACCGGTACCCCCTGTATATAGTCTCATTACTAACCGGTACCCCCCCTGTATATAGTCTCATTACTAACCGGTACCCCCTGTATATAGTCTCATTACTAACCGGTACCCCCCCTGTATATAGTCTCATTACTAACCGGTACCCCCCCCCCCTGTATATAGTCTCATTACTAACCGGTACCCCCCCTGTATATAGTCTCATTACTAACCGGTACCCCCCCCCCCCCCCCCCCTGTATATAGTCTCATTACTAACCGGTACCCCCCCCTGTATATAGTCTCATTACTAACCGGTACCCCCCCCTGTATATAGTCTCATTACTAACCGGTACCCCCCTGTATATAGTCTCATTACTAACCGGTACCCCCCCTGTATATAGTCTCATTACTAACCGGTACCCCCCCCCCCCCCCTGTATATAGTCTCATTACTAACCGTTACCCCCCCCCCCCCTGTATATAGTCTCATTACTAACCGTTACCCCCCCCCCCCCTGTATATAGTCTCATTACTAACCGGTACCCCCCCCCTGTATATAGTCTCATTACTAACCGGTACCCCCCCTGTATATAGTCTCATTACTGACCGGTACCCCCCCCCCCCCCCCCCCCCCCCTGTATATAGTCTCATTACTAACCGGTACCCCCTGTATATAGTCTCATTACTAACCGGTACCCCCCCCCCCCCCCCCTGTATATAGTCTCGCTATTGTTATTTTACTTTGTTTCTCTTTAATTACTTGTTACTTTTTATTTATTTTTCATGTTTGTTTAACTGTAACGTTGGTTAGGGACTTGTAAGTAAACATTAGCATGTGACATGATTTGACTGCGGGCTGCTTGGGCTATTGTCTTCTATGGTGGCCGGGGTTAGGAGACAACCACACACACACACACTGTCTGTAACACACCCACACACACACACACTGTCTGTAACACACACACACACACTGTCTGTAACACACACACACACACACACACTGTCTGTAACACACACACACACACACACACACTGTCTGTAACACACACACACACACACACACACACACACACTGTCTGTAACACACACACACACACACACACTGTCTATAACACACACACACTGTCTTAATAGGACTGGGCCAGTCTCAGACATTTCTCCAGACAGGCAGGCCAAATTGTATGACCAGTGTGTTCAGAGAGAAACACGGTAGTCTACTTTAACATCAGTAGTTTTCAGCAAATTAGAGATTTGATGTGTCGATTTATATATACAATTCCAACATGATTGACTGTACTGCACTGTAAAGTGACTATTACTGTTATGTGTTCATGAGGCAGACACACACACACACACACACACACACATTGTGAAGGGATTAATCGTTAGAATAGCTAGTAGCTAGCTAAGTTTAGGAGTTTGTGTTAGGAGGAGTGTTTTGTTAGGAGTCTGAAGTAATTAGCTAGTAGCTACAGGTTTAGAATTGTTATAGTTTGAACATGACATGGCCAGAATATGACATGGCCAGAACATGACATGGCCAGAACATGACATGGCCAAAACATGACATGGCCAGAACATGACATGGCCAGAATATGACATGGACATAAATATTTCCGGTATTCATTTTGGGTGACGGTACCATTTTTATTTAGGCACAGGAACTGTCTTTTTAATACGTTTTGAGCTAATATTCTATTAAGAGGAAGCAGTAGAACATTCTGATGTGTCGGTGCTCCGGTGAGCTTCTGCCCAAGTCAAGTACTGGTAGTGACTACAGGTTTAAAAGCGTTTTACACTAGAGCAGGTCAGGACATTTCCAAGGAAGAGGTGTGTCTCAACAACAACAGAAGGTGTGTGTGTGGGCAGCCCAGGTTTCATAGGTTTCAAATGAAACGGTCCCCAGCTACCCCCACTGACTGTGTTGGTGTGCCCACAGCAGCAGCCTTAAGCCTACACAAGGAGGGGGTGGGGACAACCATGCTGATCACAGGGAAGGTTGGAATGAGTGGGGGCTTGGATTTGGCTGCCATAGCAACGTAGTAATACCAGGGTCGACAGCCCAGTAGGAGCCTGGCAGCATGAGTTACATTAGTTCTGTAATACCCTCACACTGACCTCATGCTACTAGTTAAACTACCCTCACTGACCTCATGCTGCTAGTTGAACTACCCTCACTGACCTCATGCTGCTAGTTAAACTACCCTCACTGACCTCATGCTGCTAGTTGAACTACCCTCACACTGACCTCATGCTGCTAGTTAAACTACCCTCACTGACCTCTTGCTGCTAGTTAAACTACCCTCACACTGACCTCATGCTGCTAGTTGAACTACCCTCACTGACCTCATGCTGCTAGTTGAACTACCCTCACTGACCTCAAGCTGCTAGTTAAACTACCCTCACACTGACCTCATGCTGCTAGTTAAACTACCCTCACACTGACCTCATGCTGCTAGTTGAACTACCCTCACACTGACCTCATGCTGCTAGTTGAACTACCCTCACACTGACCTCATGCTGCTAGTTGAACTACCCTCACACTGACCTCATGCTGCTAGTTAAACTACCCTCACACTGACCTCATGCTGCTAGTTAAACTACCCTCACTGACCTCAAGCTGCTAGTTAAACTACCCTCACACTGACCTCATGCTGCTAGTTAAACTACCCTCACACTGACCTCATGCTGCTAGTTGAACTACCCTCTCACTGACCTCAAGCTGCTAGCTGCACAATTGACCCAGGAAACAGCAGAGGGAGCACGCACCTATCCACTTCGTCTGTGGATCTGTTGGGGCGGTAAGCACATTTGAAGTGGGTCTAGGGTGTCAGGTAAGGTAGAGGTGATATGATCCTTAACTAGCCTCGCAAAGCACTTCATGATGACCTTAAGTGAGTGCTACGTGGCGATAGTCATTTAGTTCTTTACTTTCTTGGGTACAGGAACAAGGGTGGACACCTTGAATCAAGTGGGGACAGTAGACTGGGATAGGGAGAGGTTGAATATGTCCATAAACACTCCAGCCAGCTGGTCTGCGCCAGATCTGAGGACGCGGCTTGGGATGCTGTCTGGGCCGGCAGCCTAGCGAGGGTTAATATGCTTCAATGTCTTAATCACATCTGCCAGGGAGAACGAGAGCCCACAGTCCTTGGGAGCTGCGTCGGTGGAACTGTGTTATCCTCAATGCATGCGAAGAAGGTGTTTAGTTTGTCCGGAAGCAAGACGTCTGTGTCCGCGACGTGGCTGGTTTTCCCTGCAGTCCGTGATTATCTGTAGACCCTGCCACATACGTCTCATGTCTGAGCCGTTGAATTGCGTCTTCATTGTGTCTCTGTACTGATGTTTTGCCTGTTTGATTGCCTTACGGAGGGAATAACTACACTGTTTGTATTCGGCCATATTCCCAGTCACCTCGCCGTGGTTAAATGCGATGGTTCACACTTTCAGTTTTGCGCGAATGCTGCCATATATCCACGGTTTTCCTTGTTTGGGTAGGTTTTAATAGTCACAGTGGGAACAACATCTCCTATACACTTCCTGGTGTACTCAGTCACCGTGTCCGTGTATTGGTCAATGTTATTCTCAGAGGCTACCCGGAACATGTCCGAGTGATCAAAACAATCTTGAAGCGTGGATTCCGATTGGTCAGACCAGCATTGAATAGACCTTAGAGTTTCTGCCTATGGGATGCTGGCCTTCGAGGGCAATGTTCCTCTGTCCAGTGTCTGTGTTCTTTTGCCCATCTTAATCTTTTATTTTTATTGGCCAGTCTGAGATATGGCTTTTTCTTTGCAACTCTGCCTAGAAGGCCAACATCCCGAAGTTGCCTATTCAGTGTTGACGTTGAGACTAGTGTTTTGCAGGTACTATTTAATGAAGCTGCCAGTTGAGGACTTGTGAGGCGTCTGTTTCTCAAACTAGACACACTAATGTACTTGTCCTCTTGCTCAGTTGTGGAGACATCTACTACCACTATCATATTAGAGCCATAAAGGAGACTAGACTTCTACCACCCCACTACCACTATCAGATTAGAGCCATAATGGAGACTAGACATCTACCACCCCACTACCACTATCAGATTAGAGCCATAATGGAGACGAGACATCTACCACCCCACTACCACTATCAGATTAGAGCCATAATGGAGACAAGACATCTACCACTATCAGATTAGAGCCATAAGGCTCAAACACAGTGTAGCGACTTTAACCCAACTAAACTGTTAGTCTTGGTTTGTCAGTCGCTAGATCAGGGTTCAGGTCAAGGAATTCACTTCAATGTGTTTTTTTGTTGTTGTTTTTTTAACAGATAAATTGGGAATAGTTACAGGAGAGAAGAGGGGGGTGGGGGGGTGAATGAGCCAATTGGAAGCTGGGGATAAGGCCACTAGGCTACCCTGGGGCGGCAGGGTAGCCTAGTGGTTAGAGCGTTGGACTAGTAACCGGAAGGTTGCAAGTTCATATCCCCGAGCTGACAAGGTACAAATCTGTCGTTCTGCCCCTGAACAGGCAGTTAACCCACTGTTCCTAGGCCGTCATTGAAAATAAGAATTTGTTCTTAACTGACTTGCCTAGTTAAATAAAGGTAAAATAAAAATAAATAAATAAAAATTAGGTGGCGATGATGGTATGAGGGCCAGATTGGTAATTTAACCTGGACACAGGGGTCAACACCCCTACTCTTACAATGAGTGCCATGGGATCTTTTGCGACCGCAGAGAGTCAAGGCCCCTGTTTAACGTCCCATTGGAAAGACATCACCCTTCAGAGGGCATTGGGATATTTGTCTCTATTCATTGCCCTGGGGTATTGGGATATTTGTCTCTATTCACTGTCCTGGGGTATTGGGATATTTGTCCCTATTCACTGTCCTGGGGCATTGGGATATTTGTCTCTATTCACTGTCCTGGGGTATTGGGATATTTGTCTCTATTCACTGTCCTGGGGCATTGGGATATTTGTCTCTATTCACTGTCCTGGGGCATTGGGATTTGTCTATTCACTGTCCTGGGGCATTGGGATTTGTCTCTATTCACTGTCCTGGGGCATTGGGATTTGTCTCTATTCACTGTCCTGGGGTATTGGGATATTTGTCCCTATTCACTGTCCTGGGGCATTGGGATTTGTCTCTATTCACTGTCCTGGGGCATTGGGATTTGTCTCTATTCACTGTCCTGGGGTATTGGGATATTTGTCCCTATTCACTGTCCTGGGGCATTGGGATTTGTCTCTTCACTGTCCTGGGGCATTGGGATTTGTCCCTATTCACTGTCCTGGGGCATTGGGATTTGTCTCTATTCACTGTCCTGGGGTATTGGGATATTTGTCCCTATTCACTGTCCTGGGGCATTGGGATATTTGTCCCTATTCACTGTCCTGGGGTATTGGGATATTTGTCCCTATTCACTGTCCTGGGGCATTGGGATTTGTCTCTATTCACTGTCCTGGGGCATTGGGATTTGTCTCTATTCACTGTCCTGGGGTATTGGGATATTTGTCCCTATTCACTGTCCTGGGGCATTGGGATATTTTATTTCAGACCAGAGGAAAGGGTGCTTCCTACTGGGCCTCCAACACCACTTCCAGCAGCATCTGGTGTCCCATCCAGGGGCCCAACCCTACTTAGCTTCAGAGGCAAGCCAGCAGTAGGATGCAGGGTGGTATGCTACTGTTTAGTAAACATAATTTACCAACGGCTCATATCATATGCCTATGTATATGCTTGTGAAAAGAGGAGATGCAATTGTAGAAAATGTCTGCTGTGGTTTTTTTTGACCCTGTGTTTCTACTGTGCTGTGCTGTCAAGAACTGTGACGTAGCTGCGAATGAAATGTCTGTTTTTGTTGGCCGTGAAGCCGTCTGTCCTGTAGTGGTTTTCTGAGCCACTAGAGGGCAGTAGAACATCACTGTACATTGTCCTGGAATAACTGTGGAAGCTCTGCAACTGATTTCTACATGAATTTACTTTGTAAATAATGGTCTAATAATATTCGGTAAGATATTTGGTCAATTATCAGGACATTTGCATTTTTCTACTATCAAAATGAAGAAATATAATGTTGTATTTGAAGATCTGAGTAGTGGATTTTGAGGAACGGTTCTATACAATACAGAATATTACAGATTTATAGACAAACTGTTTTGTCTTCAAGAAAACAATAGTTCCGTAAGGTCACAGTGAACGTCCATCTGTTTGGAAGCAGGAACCAGGTTGAATGCATTCTGAATAAGAGCTCTTTGTATGTTGTTTTGGCCAAAACCGCACTGTTTCCTGTCTGCCAAATTTTACATGGGCTACTAGCCCTGCCTTGTTTTTGCTTGCTTTCTCCCAGCTCTCTCCCACACTCACTGGCTCCCACCTCCTCTTCAGGGCCGGGATACTGCATTTGGGGCACAGACCCCCCCCCCCCTTCCACATACACAAATAAATAAAAATCTGCTAACTCCCAGCATTAACACATTCTGTCATGGTGTAGAGAAAAATATGCAAAGTTTTAATGAGATTCATCACATTCTGTCATGATGTAGAGAAAAATATGCAAAGTTTTAATGAGATTCATCACATTCTGTCATGATACTAAGAAAATGCAATTTAAAGATAATTTCCCTCCAATTCTTCACTTTTTGCCGAGGCGGGTGGAAAATGAGCCGTTTTTATTGTTCATCTCATGATTTTGTTCACATTTTGACATGAGGCTGATAATTTTACAGTTTTAAAGCTAATTTCCCTCCAATTCTACACTTTTGTAATGTTACCCCCTTTTTCCTCCCCAATTACGATCTTGTCTCATCGCTGCAACTCCCCAACGGGCTCAAGGGCGGCGAAGGTCGAGTCATGCGTCCTCCGAAACATGACCTGCCAAGCCGCGCTTCTTAACACCCGCCTGCTTAACCCGGAAGCCAGCCGCACCAATGTGTCACACCGTTCAACTGACGACTGAGGTCAGCCTGCAGGCGCCCGACCCGCCACAAGGAGTCGCTAGAGCACGATGAGCCAAGTAAAGTCCCCCTCCCTCCCGGCCAAACCCTCCGGACAACACTGGGCCAATTGTGCGCCACCCTATGGGACTCCCTGTCACAGACGGTTTTGATACAGACCGGGATTGAACCCGGGTCTGTAGTGACCCCTCTACCACTGCGATGCAGTGCCTTAGACTGCTGTGCCACTCAGGAGGCCCAATTCTACACTTTTTGCTATCATATGCAAATGTTTTGTTGGGGCCCCCTGGAGTGCCCATGTGTTGGTTATCCAGCCCTGTATCTTTTCCCTCTCTCACCCCTCACTGGTCCTGCATTTGGACGGTTGATCTTGTGAAGAAAAAAAATCCCTGACATCTGAGGAGCTCCCGGGATTTATCAAGCATGCCTAGTGGTCGCAGCCTGCTCTGAGGAAACCGGTGTACATTCGAGTCATACCAAGCTGAGCCTGCGTGTCAGTACAGTCGACTTTACAGCTGGCTGTAAGGTTAGGAAGAACTGGCGCTACCTTTTTTGTCTGAACATACATTTATACATTCTTTTACAAGTATTATACAAACTCCATTAAAATTTTTGTCGGGAACTATTTTTTAAAGCGTTTTACCTTGATTCGATGATATTATTTTTGCGCGTAGAAAACTTGAGCTGAAGGCTGGGCCTTTTATTAACTGCTCCGTGTCGACCGACTCGTCCACGTAAATTAAACCGACTGCGCTCGCGTCATTTTCCTCTCGACTCGGGTTGGAAGCAAAAATAAAGCTGGTCTTTTTTGTTGTTGTTGCTAAACTGTTAAATGCTTGTTACAAAAATGGATCTGTTGAATTATCAGTACCTGGACAAAATGAACAACAACATCGGCATAATCTGCTATGAAGGTAAACACATTACTTTAATCAACTCCGTTCTTTCCTTGATTAGCAAACTGTTTTAACACGTGAAATTGCAACAACATAATGACATAAAACATGACATTAAAATCGCTGGTTAGTTTGTTGCCTTTCACTTGCCGCAACTGTTTTGTAAAAAAAATACAATGTTTTGAAGTAATAAGTTTCATGATTGTGTTTAAAATAAATCGGAAATATCACCCCCCCCCCCCCCTACTACTGCTGTAGATGTGTTGGATACTCATGGAATAATGTGTTTTCTATCGTAGAAGATCTTAAACATATTCCAAGTGTTATAGTAGCAGTAAGAGTGATTGTAACTGAAACCTGGTGAACTGAAGTACACTTTCATGCCAGGGAATAATTCCTCTAGAAATGTGGGAATACATCTGACCTCGTTTCCATTCTGTCGGTCCCCCTCCCTGGCCACTACACCAATGTTGTACTATTGAAACGAAGATTCAAAGAAGCACGTCTCTTATTGATCATCAGCGGATCTGTCATCCTAGTGGAATTGTTATTGTTCAGTCGTGTGTGAATGAATATCAGCTCTTACTGACACAAGTATTATTGACTCACAGGAATGATAGAGAGGATTTGCTCAGTATTAGATTTTTATTATTATCTACCTGTGGACAATTTGGTCATCCATTTGCACGTGTGTGTGCGTGTGCGTGTGTGTGTGTGTGTGTGTGAATAATCAGAACACTACATCTCCTCCACTGACCTAGATTCAGGTTGACTCACATGAATTATACCGGTTGTGTAATTAGTCTGACACGCTCACCATTTCGATGTATCACAGACCGAGTCAGTCATTGTCTCTGTGCTTGTCCTCTGCTTTTATTAGGTAATAAATAGTAGTAGGCTTCTCCAGACAGAGATGGACTTCACATGCTCTGTTTTGCCTGTTGTTGGTTAGGCCTGTCTGTGGTCCATTGTTCCTCCGTTGTGGACCATAATCACACTTTATTTACATATTTCACTCCAGCACGATGGTTGATGAAATCCATGGGGCTTTTTTTTAATGAGGAGAAGGATCATTGTGGATATTCACTATAAGCTAAGTGATGTCCTGCATTGTGTCATTACTTCTTGTTTAACAACAGGGTGCGAGCCAGACGGTCATCATGACTAGAGGGTCCAGTATGTAAGGGTCTGTAGGTGTTTGGGTAAGGGCCTGTAGGTGTTTGGGTGAGGGCCTGTAGGTGTTTGGGTGAGGGTCTGTAGGTGTTTGGGTGAGGGTCTGTAGGTGTTTGGCTGAGGGCCTGTAGGTGTTGGGTAATGGCTCTGAGTCTAGTGGTTCAAATACTTAGTAGCTCTAGTTATGCTTGATTTAGCCTTCCTGTTGCAATCAAACCAATAGAAATGTCCCTAAAGTACAAACACTGACCTTGTGGCACTCCAGGCTAAAAACAAAAAGCATTTGAAATAGTATTTGAACCCCGGAAGGTGTGCTAAAGAGGGTGACAGTGTAGGGGTCACCAGCCCCTAGCACCGTCAAACTCAACTCTGGACCTCAAAGCCAGTTCCACTGTGTGTGTTTTCATTGTTCCCCTCTAATCAGGGACTGATTTAGACCTGGGGACACCAGGTGGGCGGTTCCCCTCTAATCAGGGCCTGATTTAGACCAGGGACACCAGGTGGGTGATTCCCCTCTAATCAGGGACTGATTTAGACCTGGGACTCCAGGTGGGTGATTCCACTCTAATCAGGGACTGATTTAGACTTTAGACACCAGGTGGGTGATTCCCCTCTAATCAGGGACTGATTTAGACTTTAGACACCAGGTGGGTGATTCCCCTCTAATCAGGGACTGATTTAGACTTTAGACACCAGGTGGGTGATTCCCCTCTAATCAAGGGCTGATTTAGACCTGGGGACACCAGGTGGGTGATTCCTCTCTAATCAGGGACTGATTTAGACCTGGGGACACCAGGTGGGTGATTCCCCTCTAATCAGGGCCTGATTTAGACCAGGGACACCAGGTGGGTGATTCCCCCTCTAATCAGGGACTGATTTACACCTGGGGACACCAGGTGGGTGATTCCCCTCAAATTAGGGCCTGATTTAGACCAGGGACACCAGGTGGGTGATTCCCCTCTAATCAGGGACTGATTTAGACCTGGGGACACCAGGTGGGTGATTCCCCCTCTAATCAGGGACTGATTTAGACCTGGGACACCAGGTGGGTGATTCCCCTCTAATCAGGGACTGGTTTAGACCTGGGACACCAGGTGGGTGATTCCCCTCTAATCAGGGACTGGTTTAGACCTGGGACACCAGGTGGGTGATTCCCCCTCTAATCAGGGCCTGATTTAGACCAGGGACACCAGGTGGGTGATTCCCCTCTAATCAGGGACTGATTTAGACCTGGGACACCAGGTGGGTGATTCCCCTCTAATCAGTGTCTGATTTAGACCTGGGACACCAGGTGGGTGGTTCCCCTCTAATCAGGGACTGATTTAGACCTGGGACACCAGGTGGGTGATTCCCCTCTAATCAGGGACTGATTTAGACCTGGGACACCAGGTGGGTGATTCCCCTCTAATCAGGGACTGATTTAGACCTGGGACACCAGGTGGGTGATTCCCCTCTAATCAGGGTCTGATTTAGACCTGGGTCACCAGGTGGGTGATTCCTCTCTAATCAGGGCCTGATTTAGAACTGGGACACCAGGTGGGTGATTCCTCTCTAATCAGGGTCTGATTTAGACCTGGGACACCAGGTGGGTGATTCCTCTCTAATCAGGGTCTGATTTAGACCTGGGACACCAGGTGGGTGATTCCCCTCTAATCAGGGCCTGATTTAGACCTGGGACACCAGGTGGGTGATTCCTCTCTAATCAGGGTCTGATTTAGACCTGGGACACCAGGTGGGTGATTCCTCTCTAATCAGGGCCTGATTTAGACCTGGGACACCAGGTGGGTGATTCCTCTCTAATCAGGGTCTGATTTAGACCTGTGGACACCAGGTGGGTGATTCCTCTCTAATCAGGGTCTGATTTAGACCTGGGGACACCAGGTGGGTGATTCCTCTCTAATCAGGGCCTGATTTAGACCAGGGACACCAGGTGGGTGATTCCCCTTCTAATCAGGGCCTGATTTAGACCAGGGACACCAGGTGGGTGTAATTAATTATCAGGGAGAACAGAAAACCGGCAGGCTCCGGACTTCATAGGGCATTGCTTCCCAGACTAGGTCCTCGGGACTCCAAGTGGTGCACGTTTTGTGTTTTGACCTAACCACACAGCCGATTCAACTAATCATCAAGCTTTGATCATTTGAATCAGCTGTGTTGAATGAAGAGTTGAATCCACCCTGCCCTAGCAGCTAGCCCTCCTGTTGCTGCCCGTCACTAGCTGGCTGTCAGAGGGGTAGACAGACATACCATGCATGCTTTCCTTCCTGGGTTCAACATGATCTCTGTCACCCAATCACTCCCTCGGGTCTTTCTCTCCCTCGGGTCTTTCTCTCCCTCGGGTCTTTCTCTCCCTCGGGTCTCTCTCTCCCTCGGGTCTCTCTCTCCCTCGTTGCTCTCTCTCTCCCTCGTTGCTCTCTCTCTCTCGGGTCGCTCTCTCTCTCTCGGGTCGCTCTCTCTCTCTCGGGTCGCTCTCTCTCTCTCGGGTCGCTCTCTCTCTCTCGGGTTGCTCTCTCTCTCTCGGGTCGCTCTCTCTCCGATCTCGCTCAATCGCTCAATCACTTTCTGATCTCTCACTCTCTGATCTCGCTAAATCGCTCTCTGATATCGCTCAATCACTCTCTGATATCTATCTCTTTCTCACTCTCTGATCTCGCGTTCTCTCGCTCTCTCTCGTTCTGATATCAATTTAAATTCAAAGAGCTTTATTGGCATGGGAAACCTATGTTTACATCTCTTACCTCTCTGATCTCTCTCTCTCTTTCTGGTTTCTCTATCCGATGTCTGTGAGGTGGAAAATTGGAAACAGAGGGGATGGACTGGTATGTAAATAGAATGGCTCATCAGACCGACAATCACAAACCTTAAATCCACCAGCATGCCCACTTCCTGGTTTGGCTACTGCCTGCATCACTACATTCCCTATGGGCCCTGGTTCAAAAATAGTGCACTATATAGGGAATGGAGTGCCATTTGGAATGACATGGTGATAGCCTACATGCTGCTGCTGGTACATTAAACCTGCCTGTCACCCTGGCCGGGCCTTAACCCCCCCAACCTGAGTTCATCCAGCATGCTGCTACCTAAGGGGATTCTCAACATTCCATCAGTGGAAGGAACAGCAGAGGTATTCCAACGTATCAGGATCTGTCTTTCACACTATTATAAATCACTGTGAGCTACAGAGAGAAGTATCGACAGTGCCTGTGCGTAAAACCTGTTTTCTTCTTTTGGCTCTATACTCAAAGTTTGGATGTGAAATCAAACAACAATGACTATCAGTGTAGACGGTCAGCTTTAATTTGAGGGTATTTTGATCTGTATCGGGTGAACCGTTTTAGAAGTTAAAGCACTTCATTGTACATCGTCTGCCCCATCTTTTAGAGGAGCTAAAGTAAACGGTGCAAATTCACCTGTGTATTGAAGTCGTAAAAAGTAGGGACGAAAATTTGGGTCAATTTTGCTGGCACCCCCCCCCCCCCCCCCCCCTGCCTCCAGCTACCCTGACGTTACTCTCTCACCTGACGTTACACTGCCTCCAGCTCACCTGGCGTTACACTGCCTCCAGCTCACCTGACGGTACACTGCCTCCAGCTCACCTGACGGTACACTGCCTCCAGCTCACCTGACGTTACACTGCCTCCAGCTCACCTGACGTTACACTGCCTCCAGCTCACCTGACGTTACACTGCCTCCAGCTCACCTGGCGTTACACTGCCTCCAGCTCACCTGACGTTACACTGCCTCCAGCTCACCTGACGTTACACTGCCTCCAGCTCACCTGACGTTACACTGCCTCCAGCTCACCTGACGTTACACTGCCTCCAGCTCACCTGACGTTACACTGCCTCCAGCTCACCTGACGTTACACTGCCTCCAGCTCACCTGACGTTACACTGCCTCCAGCTCACCTGGCGTTACACTGCCTCCAGCTCACCTGACGGTACACTGCCTCCAGCTCACCTGACGTTACACTGCCTCCAGCTCACCTGACGTTACACTGCCTCCAGCTCACCTGAAGTTACACTGCCTCCAGCTCACCTGACGTTACACTGCCTCCAGCTCACCTGACGTTACACTGCCTCCAGCTCACCTGACGTTACACTGCCTCCAGCTCACCTGACGTTACACTGCCTCCAGCTCACCTGACGTTACACTGCCTCCAGCTCACCTGACGTTACACTGCCTCCAGCTCACCTGACGTTACACTGCCTCCAGCTCACCTGGCGTTACACTGCCTCCAGCTCACCTGACGTTACACTGCCTCCAGCTCACCTGACGTTACACTGCCTCCAGCTCACCTGGCGTTACACTGCCTCCAGCTCACCTGGCGTTACACTGCCTCCAGCTCACCTGGCGTTACACTGCCTCCAGCTCACCTGGCGTTACACTGCCTCCAGCTCACCTGACGTTACACTGCCTCCAGCTCACCTGACGTTACACTGCCTCCAGTATTGTTTGTATTGGACAGGGAAAGGACAGGTTGTACTATGGACTGAATATGTATTGGACAGACACGGAAAGGACAGGTTGTTCTGTAGACTAAACCGGTGGCTGTGATTGGCTTTGACTGTTCCAATCCTTTCCAAGCCCATTTTACTGTAATGTAAGTCCCAAATGTCAGCCTATTCCCTATATAGTGCACTACTTCTGACCAGGGCCCTATGTAGGGAATAGTATGCCATTTGGGATGTAGCCTGTGATTACCTCTTGATGTAGACAGTCAAGTGACTGTAGACGGAGAGAGAATTTTCACTGATGTTGTCAATTGTCAGTTACTCTTCTCTCCCTGTCAGTTACTCTTCTCTCCCTGTCAGTTACTCTTCTCTCCCTGTCAGTTACTCTTCTCTCCCTGTCAGTTACCCTTCTCTCCCTGTCAGTTACACTTCTCTCCCTGTCAGTTACTCTTCTCTCCCTGTCAGTTACACTTCTCTCCCTGTCAGTTACTCTTCTCTCCCTGTCAGTTACTCTTCTCTCCCTGTCAGTTACTCTTCTCTCCCTGTCAGTTACCCTTCTCTCCCTGTCAGTTACACTTCTCTCCCTGTCAGTTACACTTCTCTCCCTGTCAGTTACACTTCTCTCCCTGTCAGTTACTCTTCTCTCCCTGTCAGTTACCCTTCTCTCCCTGTCAGTTACTCTTCTCTCCCTGTCAGTTACTCGTCTCTCCCTGTCAGTTACTCGTCTCTCCCTGTCAGTTACTCGTCTCTCCCTGTCAGTTACTCGTCTCTCCCTGTCAGTTACCCTTCTCTCCCTGTCACTTACTCTTCTCTCCCTGTCAGTTACCCTTCTCTCCCTGTCAGTTACCCTTCTCTCCCTGTCAGTTACCCTTCTCTCCCTGTCAGTTACCCTTCTCTCCCTGTCAGTTACTCTTCTCTCCCTGTCAGTTACTCATCTCTCCCCAGTACCTGTTCTCTCCTTGGTCTTTCAGCAAGGCTAGCGACGAGAGGATAGTTGTTGCTTTCTCTCTCTCTCGAATTGAAAGGGCTTTATTGGCATGGTAAACATATGTTTACATCGCTCTCTCCCCTGCTCTCTCTCCCCTGCTCTCTCTCCCCTGCTCTCTCTCCCCTGCTCTCTCTCCCCTGATCTCTCTATTCTCTCTATTCTTCTCTCTCTCTCTCTCTCTTCTCTCTCTATTCTTCTCACTCTCCCCTGCTCTCTCCCCTGCCCTCTCTCCCCTGCGCTCTCTCCCCTGCTCTCTCTCCCCTGCTCTCTCTCCCCTGCTCTCTCTCCCCTGCTCTCTCTCCCCTGCTCTCTCTCCCTTGCTCTCTCTCCCCTGCGCTCTCTCCCCTGCTCTCTCTCCCCTGCTCTCTCTCCCCTGCTCTCTCTCCCCTGCTCTCTCTCCCCTGCTCTCTCTCCCCTGCTCTCTCTCCCCTGCTCTCTCTCCCCTGCTCTCTCTCCCCTGCTCTCTCTCCCCTGCTCTCTCTCCCCTGCTCTCTCTCCCCTGCTCTCTCTCCCCTGCTCTCTCTATTATGCTCTCTTCTCCTCTCTCTCTTCTCCTCTCTCTCTTCTCCTCTCTCTCTTCTCCTCTCTCTCTTCTCCTCTCTCTCTTCTCCTCTCTCTCTTCTCCTCTCTCTCTTCTCCTCTCTCTCTTCTCTTCTCTCTTCTCCTCTCTCTATTCTCCTCTCTTCTCTCTCTATTCTCCTCTCTCTTCTCTCTCTATTCTCCTCTCTCTTCTCTCTCTATTCTTCTCTCTCTATATTCTTTCCTTTTCTCCGCTGAGATAATGTGTCTGTTGTACCTCAGCAGAGGAACAGTTTCTTCCATTAATGATTTCAGTCACAGATGATTTGTTATTTTTCAGCTGTCCGACTGTGACCAATGAGGCTTACTCTTCTCTGCTCTGATAACCTTGTAGAGATCTAGCTGAGGGACTGACTAGTGTGATAGATAGTGAGTATGCATTCCAAATGGCACCCTATTCCGTACATAGTGCACTACTTTAGACCAGGGCCCTATTCCCTATATAGTGCACTACTTTAGACCAGGGCCCTATTCCCTATATAGTGCACTACTTTAGACCAGGGCCCTATTCCCTATATAGTGCACTACTTTAGACCAGAGCCCTATCCCCTATATAGTGCACTTCTTTAGACCAGGGCCCTATTCCCTATATAGTGCACTACCTTAGACCAGGGCCCATAGGTAGTGCACTACTTTAGACCAGGGCCCATAGGTAGTGCAGGCCTCTCTACTGAGTGACCGTGTCAGGGCCCGTATTCATAAAGAGTCTCAGATTAGGAGTGTTGATCTAGGATCAGCCCCCCCCCCCCCCCCCCCCATGTCAATGTGAATTTGTTTATCATCTGAAATCCCAAAATGATCCCAGATCAGCATTTCTACTTGTGCCCACTCTCCGCAAATAGCGGGTACAGCAGAATGCCTTCTGCCTTCATCTCTGTCCACTCCGCCGCCCAGCTAGTCACGTGACCTGATGACAGGACAGAATCCATCTCTACCCAGGAGCTACATTGTGTGCTTACTGTATCTGTTTGGTCTGTCCCAGTCACTCCAGACCACGCAGCAAGGCCTGCTCACTGAGCTATTTATGTCCAGTAGTCTATTCCAGAGTAGAGAGACTGGCTGTCTGGAACTGTGGACAGAGTAGAGAGACTGGCTGTCTGGAACTGTGGACAGAGTAGAGAGACTGGCTGTCTGGAACTGTGGCTCTTGAGAGCCTGGTCTGCTGAGGGAGGTCTCTTTCTTCTCTTTAGAGCCAGATCTGCTGAGGGAGGTCTCTTTCTTCTCTTTAGAGCCAGATCTGCTGAGGGAGGTCTCTTTCTTCTCTTTAGAGCCAGATCTGCTGAGGGAGGTCTCTTTCTTCTCTTTAGAGCCAGATCTGCTGAGGGAGGTCTCTTTCTTCTCTTTAGAGCCTGATCTGCTGAGGGAGGTCTCTTTCTTCTCTTTAGAGCCAATTCTGCTGAGGGAGGTCTCTTTCTTCTCTTTAGAGCCTGGTCTGCTGAGGGAGGTCTCTTTCTTCTCTTTAGAGCCAGATCTGCTGAGGGAGGTCTCTTTCTTCTCTTTAGAGCCAGATCTGCTGAGGGAGGTCTCTTTCTTCTCTTTAGAGCCTGGTCTGCTGAGGGAGGTCTCTTTCTTCTCTTTAGAGCCAGATCTGCTGAGGGAGGTCTCTTTCTTCTCTTTAGAGCCAGATCTGCTGAGGGAGGTCTATTTCTTCTCTTTAGAGCCTGGTCTGCTGAGGGAGGTCTCTTCTCTTTAGAGCCAGATCTGCTGAGGGAGGTCTCTTCTCTTTAGAGCCTGGTCTGCTGAGGGAGGTCTCTTCTCTTTAGAGCCTGGTCTGCTGAGGGAGGTCTCTTCTCTTTAGAGCCTGGTCTGCTGAGGGAGGTCTCTTCTCTTTAGAGCCTGGTCTGCTGAGGGAGGTCTCTTCTCTTTAGAGCCTGGTCTGCTGAGGGAGGTCTCTTTCTTCTCTTTAGAGCCTGGTCTGCTGAGGGAGGTCTCTTCTCTTTAGAGCCTGGTCTGCTGAGGAAGGTCTCTTTCTTCTCTTTAGAGCCTGGTCTGCTGAGGGAGGTCTCTTTCTTCTCTTTAGAGCCAGATCTGCTGAGGGAGGTCTCTTCTCTTTAGAGCCTGGTCTGCTGAGGGAGGTCTCTTTCTTCTCTTTAGAGCCTGGTCTGCTGAGGGAGGTCTCTTTCTTCTCTTTAGAGCCAGATCTGCTGAGGGAGGTCTCTTCTCTTTAGAGCCAGATCTGCTGAGGGAGGTCTCTTTCTTCTCTTTAGAGCCTGGTCTGCTGAGGGAGGTCTCTTTCTTCTCTTTAGAGCCAGATCTGCTGAGGGAGGTCTCTTTCTTCTCTTTAGAGCCTGGTCTGCTGAGGGAGGTCTCTTTCTTCTCTTTAGAGCCTGGTCTGCTGAGGGAGGTCTCTTTCTTCTCTTTAGAGCCAGATCTGCTGAGGGAGGTCTCTTTCTTCTCTTTAGAGCCTGGTCTGCTGAGGGAGGTCTCTTCTCTTTAGAGCCTGGTCTGCTGAGGGAGGTCTCTTCTCTTTAGAGCCTGGTCTGCTGAGGGAGGTCTCTTTCTTCTCTTTAGAGCCTGGTCTGCTGAGGGAGGTCTCTTTCTTCTCTTTAGAGCCTGGTCTGCTGAGGGAGGTCTCTTTCTTCTCTTTAGAGCCTGGTCTGCTGAGGGAGGTCTCTTTCTTCTCTTTAGAGCCTGGTCTGCTGAGGGAGGTCTCTTTCTTCTCTTTAGAGCCTGGTCTGCTGAGGGAGGTCTCTTTCTTCTCTTTAGAGCCAGATCTGCTGAGGGAGGTCTCTTTCTTCTCTTTAGAGCCTGGTCTGCTGAGGGAGGTCTCTTTCTTCTCTTTAGAGCCTGGTCTGCTGAGGGAGGTCTCTTTCTTCTCTTTAGAGCCTGGTCTGCTGAGGGAGGTCTCTTTCTTCTCTTTAGAGCCAGATCTGCTGAGGGAGGTCTCTTCTCTTTAGAGCCAGATCTGCTGAGGGAGGTCTCTTTCTTCTCTTTAGAGCCTGGTCTGCTGAGGGAGGTCTCTTTCTTCTCTTTAGAGCCTGGTCTGCTGAGGGAGGTCTCTTTCTTCTCTTTAGAGCCTGGTCTGCTGAGGGAGGTCTCTTTCTTCTCTTTAGAGCCAGATCTGCTGAGGGAGGTCTCTTTCTTCTCTTTAGAGCCTGGTCTGCTGAGGGAGGTCTCTTCTCTTTAGAGCCTGGTCTGCTGAGGGAGGTCTCTTTCTTCTCTTTAGAGCCAGATCTGCTGAGGGAGGTCTCTTCTCTTTAGAGCCAGATCTGCTGAGGGAGGTCTCTTTCTTCTCTTTAGAGCCTGGTCTGCTGAGGGAGGTCTCTTTCTTCTCTTTAGAGCCTGGTCTGCTGAGGGAGGTCTCTTTCTTCTCTTTAGAGCCAGATCTGCTGAGGGAGGTCTCTTTCTTCTCTTTAGAGCCTGGTCTGCTGAGGGAGGTCTCTTCTCTTTAGAGCCTGGTCTGCTGAGGGAGGTCTCTTCTCTTTAGAGCCTGGTCTGCTGAGGGAGGTCTCTTTCTTCTCTTTAGAGCCTGGTCTGCTGAGGGAGGTCTCTTTCTTCTCTTTAGAGCCTGGTCTGCTGAGGGAGGTCTCTTTCTTCTCTTTAGAGCCTGGTCTGCTGAGGGAGGTCTCTTTCTTCTCTTTAGAGCCTGGTCTGCTGAGGGAGGTCTCTTTCTTCTCTTTAGAGCCTCTTTAGATCTGCTGAGGGAGGTCTCTTTCTTCTCTTTAGAGCCTGGTCTGCTGAGGGAGGTCTCTTCTCTTTAGAGCCTGGTCTGCTGAGGGAGGTCTCTTTCTTCTCTTTAGAGCCTGGTCTGCTGAGGGAGGTCTCTTTCTTCTCTTTAGAGCCAGATCTGCTGAGGGAGGTCTCTTCTCTTTAGAGCCTGGTCTGCTGAGGGAGGTCTCTTCTCTTTAGAGCCTGGTCTGCTGAGGGAGGTCTCTTTCTTCTCTTTAGAGCCAGATCTGCTGAGGGAGGTCTCTTCTCTTTAGAGCCTGGTCTGCTGAGGGAGGTCTCTTCTCTTTAGAGCCTGGTCTGCTGAGGGAGGTCTCTTCTCTTTAGAGCCTGGTCTGCTGAGGGAGGTCTCTTCTCTTTAGAGCCAGATCTGCTGAGGGAGGTCTCTTTCTTCTCTTTAGAGCCTGGTCTGCTGAGGGAGGTCTCTTTCTTCTCTTTAGAGCCAGATCTGCTGAGGGAGGTCTCTTCTCTTTAGAGCCTGGTCTGCTGAGGGAGGTCTCTTCTCTTTAGAGCCTGGTCTGCTGAGGGAGGTCTCTTTCTTCTCTTTAGAGCCTGGTCTGCTGAGGGAGGTCTCTTTCTTCTCTTTAGAGCCAGATCTGCTGAGGGAGGTCTCTTCTCTTTAGAGCCTGGTCTGCTGAGGGAGGTCTCTTCTCTTTAGAGCCTGGTCTGCTGAGGGAGGTCTCTTTCTTCTCTTTAGAGCCAGATATGCTGAGGGAGGTCTCTTCTCTTCTCTTTAGAGCCTGGTCTGCTGAGGGAGGTCTCTTCTCTTTAGAGCCTGGTCTGCTGAGGGAGGTCTCTTCTCTTTAGAGCCTGGTCTGCTGAGGGAGGTCTCTTCTCTTTAGAGCCTGGTCTGCTGAGGGAGGTCTCTTCTCTTTAGAGCCTGGTCTGCTGAGGGAGGTCTCTTCTCTTTAGAGCCTGGTCTGCTGAGGGAGGTCTCTTCTCTTTAGAGCCAGATCTGCTGAGGGAGGTCTCTTCTCTTTAGAGCCTGGTCTGCTGAGGGAGGTCTCTTTCTTCTCTTTAGAGCCTGGTCTGCTGAGGGAGGTCTCTTTCTTCTCTTTAGAGCCTGGTCTGCTGAGGGAGGTCTCTTTCTTCTCTTTAGAGCCTGGTCTGCTGAGGGAGGTCTCTTCTCTTTAGAGCCTGGTCTGCTGAGGGAGGTCTCTTCTCTTTAGAGCCTGGTCTGCTGAGGGAGGTCTCTTCTCTTTAGAGCCTGGTCTGCTGAGGGAGGTCTCTTCTCTTTAGAGCCAGATCTGCTGAGGGAGGTCTCTTCTCTTTAGAGCCTGGTCTGCTGAGGGAGGTCTCTTCTCTTTAGAGCCTGGTCTGCTGAGGGAGGTCTCTTCTCTTTAGAGCCTGGTCTGCTGAGGGAGGTCTCTTCTCTTTAGAGCCAGATCTGCTGAGGGAGGTCTCTTCTCTTTAGAGCCTGGTCTGCTGAGGGAGGTCTCTCTTCTCTTTAGAGCCTGGTCTGCTGAGGGAGGTCTCTTCTCTTTAGAGCCTGGTCTGCTGAGGGAGGTCTCTTCTCTTTAGAGCCTGGTCTGCTGAGGGAGGTCTCTTCTCTTTAGAGCCTGGTCTGCTGAGGGAGGTCTCTTCTCTTTAGAGCCTGGTCTGCTGAGGGAGGTCTCTTCTCTTTAGAGCCTGGTCTGCTGAGGGAGGTCTCTTCTCTTTAGAGCCTGGTCTGCTGAGGGAGGTCTCTTCTCTTTAGAGCCTGGTCTGCTGAGGGAGGTCTCTTCTCTTTAGAGCCTGGTCTGCTGAGGGAGGTCTCTTCTCTTTAGAGCCTGGTCTGCTGAGGGAGGTCTCTTCTCTTTAGAGCCTGGTCTGCTGAGGGAGGTCTCTTCTCTTTAGAGCCTGGTCTGCTGAGGGAGGTCTCTTCTCTTTAGAGCCTGGTCTGCTGAGGGAGGTCTCTTCTCTTTAGAGCCTGATCTGCTGAGGGAGGTCTCTCTTCTCTTTAGAGCCTGGTCTGCTGAGGGAGGTCTCTTCTCTTTAGAGCCTGGTCTGCTGAGGGAGGTCTCTTCTCTTTAGAGCCTGGTCTGCTGAGGGAGGTCTCTTCTCTTTAGAGCCTGGTCTGCTGAGGGAGGTCTCTTCTCTTTAGAGCCTGGTCTGCTGAGGGAGGTCTCTTCTCTTTAGAGCCTGGTCTGCTGAGGGAGGTCTCTTCTCTTTAGAGCCTGGTCTGCTGAGGGAGGTCTCTTCTCTTTAGAGCCTGGTCTGCTGAGGGAGGTCTCTTCTCAGAGCCTGGTCTAGGGAGCCTGGTCTGCTGAGGGAGGTCTCTTCTCTTTAGAGCCTGATCTGCTGAGGGAGGTCTCTCTTCTCTTTAGAGCCTGGTCTGCTGAGGGAGGTCTCTTCTCTTTAGAGCCTGGTCTGCTGAGGGAGGTCTCTTCTCTTTAGAGCCTGGTCTGCTGAGGGAGGTCTCTTCTCTTTAGAGCCTGGTCTGCTGAGGGAGGTCTCTTCTCTTTAGAGCCTGGTCTGCTGAGGGAGGTCTCTTCTCTTTAGAGCCTGGTCTGCTGAGGGAGGTCTCTTCTCTTTAGAGCCTGGTCTGCTGAGGGAGGTCTCTTCTCTTTAGAGCCTGGTCTGCTGAGGGAGGTCTCTTCTCTTTAGAGCCTGGTCTGCTGAGGGAGGTCTCTTCTCCTGGTCTGCTGAGGGAGGTCTCTCTTCTCTTTAGAGCCTGGTCTGCTGAGGGAGGGAGGTCTCTGAGCCTGGTCTGCTGGGAGGTCTCTTCTCTTTAGAGCCTGGTCTGCTGAGGGAGGTCTCTTCTCTTTAGAGCCTGGTCTGCTGAGGGAGGTCTCTTCTCTTTAGAGCCTGGTCTGCTGAGGGAGGTCTCTTCTCTTTAGAGCCTGGTCTGCTGAGGGAGGTCTCTTCTCTTTAGAGCCTGGTCTGCTGCTGAGGGAGGGAGCCTGGTCTGCTGAGGGAGGTCTCTTCTCTTTAGAGCCTGGTCTGCTGAGGGAGGTCTCTTCTCTTTAGAGCCTGGTCTGCTGAGGGAGGTCTCTTCTCTTTAGAGCCTGGTCTGCTGAGGGAGGTCTCTTCTCTTTAGAGCCTGGTCTGCTGAGGGAGGTCTCTTCTCTTTAGAGCCTGGTCTGCTGAGGGAGGTCTCTTCTCTTTAGAGCCTGGTCTGCTGAGGGAGGTCTCTTCTCTTTAGAGCCTGGTCTGCTGAGGGAGGTCTCTTCTCTTTAGAGCCTGGTCTGCTGAGGGAGGTCTCTTCTCTTTAGAGCCTGGTCTGCTGAGGGAGGTCTCTTCTCTTTAGAGCCTGGTCTGCTGAGGGAGGTCTCTTCTCTTTAGAGCCTGGTCTGCTGAGGGAGGTCTCTTCTCTTTAGAGCCTGGTCTGCTGAGGGAGGTCTCTTCTCTTTAGAGCCTGGTCTGCTGAGGGAGGTCTCTTCTCTTTAGAGCCTGGTCTGCTGAGGGAGGTCTCTTCTCTTTAGAGCCTGGTCTGCTGAGGGAGGTCTCTTCTCTTTAGAGCCTGGTCTGCTGAGGGAGGTCTCTTCTCTTTAGAGCCTGGTCTGCTGAGGGAGGTCTCTTCTCTTTAGAGCCTGGTCTGCTGAGGGAGGTCTCTTCTCTTTAGAGCCTGGTCTGCTGAGGGAGGTCTCTTCTCTTTAGAGCCTGGTCTGCTGAGGGAGGTCTCTTCTCTTTAGAGCCTGGTCTGCTGAGGGAGGTCTCTTCTCTTTAGAGCCTGGTCTGCTGAGGGAGGTCTCTTCTCTTTAGAGCCTGGTCTGCTGAGGGAGGTCTCTTCTCTTTAGAGCCTGGTCTGCTGAGGGAGGTCTCTTCTCTTTAGAGCCTGGTCTGCTGAGGGAGGTCTCTTCTCTTTAGAGCCTGGTCTGCTGAGGGAGGGAGCCTGGTCTGCTGAGGGAGGTCTCTTCTCTTTAGAGCCTGGTCTGCTGAGGGAGGTCTCTCTTCTCTTTAGAGCCTGGTCTGCTGAGGGAGGTCTCTTCTCTTTAGAGCCTGGTCTGCTGAGGGAGGTCTCTTCTCTTTAGAGCCTGGTCTGCTGAGGGAGGTCTCTTCTCTTTAGAGCCTGGTCTGCTGAGGGAGGTCTCTTCTCTTTAGAGCCTGGTCTGCTGAGGGAGGTCTCTTCTCTTTAGAGCCTGGTCTGCTGAGGGAGGTCTCTTCTCTTTAGAGCCTGGTCTGCTGAGGGAGGTCTCTTCTCTTTAGAGCCTGGTCTGCTGAGGGAGGTCTCTTCTCTTTAGAGCCTGGTCTGCTGAGGGAGGTCTCTTCTCTTTAGAGCCTGGTCTGCTGAGGGAGGTCTCTTCTCTTTAGAGCCTGGTCTGCTGAGGGAGGTCTCTTCTCTTTAGAGCCTGGTCTGCTGAGGGAGGTCTCTTCTCTTTAGAGCCTGGTCTGCTGAGGGAGGTCTCTTCTCTTTAGAGCCTGGTCTGCTGAGGGAGGTCTCTTCTCTTTAGAGCCTGGTCTGCTGAGGGAGGTCTCTTCTCTTTAGAGCCTGGTCTGCTGAGGGAGGTCTCTTCTCTTTAGAGCCTGGTCTGCTGAGGGAGGTCTCTTCTCTTTAGAGCCTGGTCTGCTGAGGGAGGTCTCTTCTCTTTAGAGCCTGGTCTGCTGAGGGAGGTCTCTTCTCTTTAGAGCCTGGTCTGCTGAGGGAGGTCTCTTCTCTTTAGAGCCTGGTCTGCTGAGGGAGGTCTCTTCTCTTTAGAGCCTGGTCTGCTGAGGGAGGTCTCTTCTCTTTAGAGCCTGGTCTGCTGAGGGAGGTCTCTTCTCTTTAGAGCCTGGTCTGCTGAGGGAGGTCTCTTCTCTTTAGAGCCTGGTCTGCTGAGGGAGGTCTCTTCTCTTTAGAGCCTGGTCTGCTGAGGGAGGTCTCTTCTCTTTAGAGCCTGGTCTGCTGAGGGAGGTCTCTTCTCTTTAGAGCCTGGTCTGCTGAGGGAGGTCTCTTCTCTTTAGAGCCTGGTCTGCTGAGGGAGGTCTCTTCTCTTTAGAGCCTGGTCTGCTGAGGGAGGTCTCTTCTCTTTAGAGCCTGGTCTGCTGAGGGAGGTCTCTTCTCTTTAGAGCCAGATCTGCTGAGGGAGGTCTCTTCTCTTTAGAGCCTGGTCTGCTGAGGGAGGTCTCTTTCTTCTCTTTAGAGCCTGGTCTGCTGAGGGAGGTCTCTTCTCTTTAGAGCCTGGTCTGCTGAGGGAGGTCTCTTCTCTTTAGAGCCTGGTCTGCTGAGGGAGGTCTCTTCTCTTTAGAGCCTGGTCTGCTGAGGGAGGTCTCTTCTCTTTAGAGCCTGGTCTGCTGAGGGAGGTCTCTTCTCTTTAGAGCCTGGTCTGCTGAGGGAGGTCTCTTCTCTTTAGAGCCTGGTCTGCTGAGGGAGTCTTTCGGTTTTTGATGGATAACTACTTTGTTATAGAGGGACGGCTAGGTTAGCGCTAGCTGGAGAGGGACGGCTAGGTTAGTGCTAGCTGGAGAGGGACGGCTAGGTTAGCGTTAGCTGGAGAGGGACGGCTAGGTTAGCGTTAGCTGGAGAGGGACGGCTAGGTTAGTGCTAGCTGGAGAGGGACGGCTAGGTTAGTGCTAGCTGGAGAGGGACGGCTAGGTTAGTGCTAGCTGGAGAGGGACGGCTAGGTTAGTGCTAGCTGGAGAGGGACGGCTAGGTTAGCGCTAGCTGGAGAGGGACGGCTAGGTTAGTGCTAGCTGGAGACGGCAGGCTTGGTAAGCGTTAGCTGGAGACGGCAGGCTTGGTTAGTGCTAGCTGGAGACGGCAGGCTTGGTAAGCGTTAGCTGGAGACGGCATGCTTGGTAAGCGTTAGCTGGAGACGGCAGGCTTGGTAAGCGTTAGCTGGAGACGGCAGGCTTGGTAAGCGCTAGCTGGAGACGGCAGGCTTGGTTAGCGCTAGATGGAGACGGCAGGCTTGGTTAGTGCTAGCTGGAGACGTCCGGCCAGGTTAGCGCTAGCTGGAGACGGGCAGGCCAGGTTAGCGCTAGCTGGAGACGGGCAGGCCAGGTTAGCGCTAGCTGGAGACGGTCCGGCCAGGTTAGCGCTAGCTGGAGACGGGCAGGCCAGGTTAGCGCTAGCTGGAGACGGGCAGGCCAGGTTAGCGCTAGCTGGAGACGTCCGGCTTGGTTAGCGCTAGCTAGCACAGGGGAACAAGAGGGCATTGTTTCGTGTTTGTTTTGACTCTCGTTTTATGTAACTGACTTTCATGCATTTTAAGTATTTATAAAAGGCATCACATGCCAGGGACTCAGTTTAGGTTTCAGAGAATGTAGGCCAGAAATATAATTTAGCAGAGACAGAGACATGGTGTCAATGCTTAGTTTCTGCTAAGAGAGGGTTGGGGGGGGTTGAGGTTCTCTCCTTTCTGAGCCTCTAACTCCAGCCTTCCCGTCTTGTTTGAAGTCCGCCGAGGGCTCTCTCCCTCTCATCATGTAGAAGTTAATCGGATTCTTTGAGTAGATCAAACACGCAGTGTTTCCCCTGACACAGATCTTTGTTTCATACCGCCCTGCTCTGTTCAGACGACAGGTTACCTTACTACTGTACAATAACGGTTGACTGAGCTGTTGTTTGACTTCACTTTGTTGTGTCATGCTCAAAGAGGAAAGGGCCTTCCCCGAACTGTTGCCACAAAGTTGAAAGCACAGAATCATCTAGAATGTCATTGTATGCTGTAGCGTTAAGATTTCCCTTCACTGGAACTAAGGGGCCTAGCCCCAGCCATGGAAAAATAGCCCCAGACCATTATTCCTCCTCCACCAAACTGTACAGTTGGAGCTTTGCATTCGGGCAGGTGGCTTTCTCCTGGCACCAAACCCAGATTCATCCGTTGGACTGCCAGACGGTGACGTGTGAGTCATCACTCCAGAGAACGCGTTTCCACTGCTCCAGAGTCCAATGGCGGCACATGGCGATCTTAGGCTTGGGTGCGACTGCTTGGCCATGGAAACCCATTTCATGGAGCTCCGACGAATTGCTTATTGTGCTGACGTTGCTTCCAGAAGCAGTTTGGAACTCTGTAGTGAGTGTTGCAACTGAGGACCAACGATTTTTACGAGCTACGCACCTCAGTACTCGGCGGTTCGTCCGGTTAAGTCAGCTGGTGTGGCCTACCACTTCGCGGCTGAGCCGTTGTTGCTCCTAGTCCACTTCATAACAACACTTAGTTGACCAGGGCAGCTCTAGCAGGGCAGAAAATTGATCAACTGACTTGTTGGAAATGTGGCAACCTGTGACGGTGCCACGTTGAAAAGTCACTGAGCTCTTCAGTAGGGACCATTCTACTGCCTATGTTTGTCTATGGAGATTGCATGGCTGTGCACTCGATTTTATGCACTCGTCGGCAACGGGTGTGGATAAATTTAAGGTGTGTCCACATACTTTTGTGTGTGTGTGTTATTTATATACAGTTGAAGTCAGAAGTTTAAATACACCTTAGCCAAATACATTTAAACTCAGTTTTTCACAATCTCTGATTGTGGACAGAGTAGAGAGAGACTACTAGTAAAAATCTTAGGTCAGTTAGGATCACCACTTTATTTTAAGAATGTGAAATGTCAGAATAATAGATGAGATTTATTTCAGCTTTTATTTCTTTCATCACATCGCACTTCCGGCACTGACAGAGATGGCCGCCTCGCTTCGCGTTCCTAGGAAACTATGCAGTGTTTTGTTTTTTTACGTGTTATTTCTTACATTGGTACCCCAGGTCATCTTAGGTTTCATTACATACAGTCGAGAAGAACTACTGAATATAAGATCAGCGTCAACTCACCATCAGTACGACCAAGAAAGTTTTTCGCAACGCGGATCCTGTGTTCTGCCTTACAAACAGGACAACGGAATGGATCCCATGCAGCGACCCAAAAAAACGACTCCGAAAAAGAGGGAAACGAGGCGGTCTTCTGGTCAGACTCCGGAGACGGGCACATCGTGCACCACTCCCTAGCATTCTTCTCGCCAATGTCCAGTCTCTTGACAACAAGGTTGATGAAATCCGAGCAAGGGTAGCATTCCAGAGGGACATCAGAGACTGTAACGTTCTTTGCTTCACGGAAACATGGCTCACTGGAGAGACGCTATCGGAGGCGGTGCAGCCAGCGGGTTTTTCCACGCATCGCGCCGACAGAAACAAACATCTTTCTGGTAAGAAGAGGGGCGGGGGCGTATGCCTTATGGCTAACGAGACATGGTGTGATGAAAGAAACATACAGGAACTCAAATCCTTCTGTTCACCTGATTTTAGAATTCCTCACAATCAAATGTAGACCGCATTATCTACCAATAGAATTCTCTTCGATTATAATCACAGCCGTATATATCCCCCCCAAGCAGACACATCGATGGCTCTGAACGAACTTTATTTAACTCTCTGCAAACTGGAAACGATTTATCCGGAGGCTGCATTCATTGTAGCTGGGGATTTTAACAAGGCTAATCTGAAAACAAGACCCCCTAAATTTTGTCAGCATATCGATTGCGCAACCAGGGGTGGAAAAACCTTGGATTATTGTTACTCTAACTTCCGCGACGCATATAAGGCCCTGCCCCGCCCTCCTTTCGGAAAAGCTGACCACGACTCCATTTTGTTGATCCCTGCCTACAGACAGAAACTAAAACAAGAGGCTCCCACGCTGAGGTCTGTCCAACGCTGGTCCGACCAAGCTGACTCCACACTCCAAGACTGCTTCCATCACGTGGACTGGGACATGTTTCGTATTGCGTCAGATAACAATATTGACGAATACGCTGATTCGGTGTGCGAGTTCATTAGAACGTGCGTTGAAGATGTCGTTCCCATAGCAACGATTAAAACATTCCCCAACCAGAAACCGTGGATTGATGGCAGCATTCGCGTGAAACTGAAAGCGCGAACCACTGCTTTTAATCAGGGCAAGGTGACTGGTAACATGACCGAATACAAACAGTGCAGCTATTCCCTCCGCAAGGCTATCAAACAAGCTAAGTGTCAGTACAGAGACAAAGTAGAATCTCAATTCAACGGCTCAGACACAAGAGGCATGTGGCAGGGTCTACAGTCAATCACGGACTACAAGAAGAAATCCAGCCCAGTCACGGACCAGGATGTCTTGCTCCCAGGCAGACTAAATAACTTTTTTGCCCGCTTTGAGGATAATACAGTGCCACTGACACCGCCTGCATCGAAAACATGCGGACTCTCCTTCACTGCAGCCGAGGTGAGTAAGACATTTAAACGTGTTAACCCTCGCAAGGCTGCAGGCCCAGACGGCATCCCCAGCCGCGCCCTCAGAGCATGCGCAGACCAGCTGGCCGGTGTGTTTACGGACATATTCAATCAATCCCTATACCAGTCTGCTGTTCCCACATGCTTCAAGAGGGCCACCATTGTTCCTGTTCCCAAGAAAGCTAAGGTAACTGAGCTAAACGACTACCGCCCCGTAGCACTCACTTCCGGCATCATGAAGTGCTTTGAGAGACTAGTCAAGGACCATATCACCTCCACCCTACCTGACACCCTAGACCCACTCCAATTTGCTTACCGCCCAAATAGGTCCACAGACGATGCAATCTCAACCACACTGCACACTGCCCTAACCCATCTGGACAAGAAGAATACCTATGTGAGAATGCTGTTCATCGACTACAGCTCAGCATTCAACACCATAGTACCCTCCAAGCTCGTCATCAAGCTTGAGACCCTGGGTCTCGACCCCGCCCTGTGCAACTGGGTACTGGACTTCCTGACGGGCCACCCCCAGGTGGTGAGGGTAGGCAACAACATCTCCTCCCCGCTGATCCTCAACACTGGGGCCCCACAAGGGTGCGTTCTGAGCCCTCTCCTGTACTCCCTGTTCACCCACGACTGCGTGGCCACGCACACCTCCAACTCAATCATCAAGTTTGCGGACGACACAACAGTGGTAGGCTTGATTACCAACAACGACGAGACGGCCTACAGGGAGGAGGTGAGGGCCCTCGGAGTGTGATGTCAGGAAAATAACCTCACACTCAACGTCAACAAAACTAAGGAGATGATTGTGGACTTCAGGAAACAGCAGAGGGAACACCCCCCTATCCACATCGATGGAACAGTAGTGGAGAGGGTAGCAAGTTTTAAGTTCCTCGGCATACACATCACAGACAAACTGAATTGGTCCACTCACACAGACAGCATCGTGAAGAAGGCGCAGCAGCGCCTCTTCAACCTCAGGAGGCTGAAGAAATTTGGTTTGTCACCAAAAGCACTCACAAACTTCTACAGATGCACAATCGAGAGCATCCTGGCGGGCTGTATCACCGCCTGATACGGCAACTGCTCCGCCCACAACCGTAAGGCTCTCCAGAGGGTAGTGAGGTCTGCACAACGCATCACCGGGGGCAAACTACCTGCCCTCCAGGACACCTACACCACCCGATGTTACAGGAAGGCCATAAAGATCATCAAGGACATCAACCACCCGAGCCACTGCCTGTTCACCCCGCTATCATCCAGAAGGCGAGGTCAGTACAGGTGCATCAAAGCTTGGACCGAGAGACTGAAAAACAGCTTCTATCTCAAGGCCATCAGACTGTTAAACAGCCACCACTAACATTGAGTGGCTGCTGCCAACACACTGACACTGACACTGATACTGACTCAACTCCAGCCACTTTAATAATGGGAATTGATGGGAAATGATGTAAACATATCACTAGTCACTTTAAACAATGCTACCTTATATAATGTTACTTACCCTACATTATTCATCTCATATGCATACATATTTACTGTACTCTATATCATCGACTGCATCCTTATGTAATACATGTATCACTAGCCACTTTAACTATGCCACTTTGTTTACATACTCACCTCATGTATATACTGTACTCGATACCATCTACTGTATCCTGCCTATGCTGCTCTGTACCATCACTCATTCATATATCTTTATGTACATATTCTTTATCCCCTTACACTGTGTATAAGGTAGTAGTTTTGGAATTGTTAGTTAGATTACTTGTTGGTTATTACTGCATTGTCGGAACTAGAAGCACAAGCATTTCGCTACACTCGCATTAACATCTGCTAACCATGTGTATGTGACAAATAAAATTTGATTTGATTTGACATTCCCAGTGGGTCAGAAGTTTACATACACTCAATTAGTATTAGGTAGCATTGCCTTAATTTTATTTTACTTAGGTCAAACATTCCACAAGTTTCCCACAATAAGTTGGGTGAATTTTGGCCCATTCCTCCTGACAGAGCTGGTGTAACTGAGTCAGGTTTGTAGGCCTCCTTGCTAGCACATGCTTTTTTCAGTTCTGCCCACAAATTTTCTATAGGATTGAGGTCAGGGCTTTGTGATGGCCACTCCAATACCTTGACTTTGTTGTCCTTCAGCCATTTTGCCAACTTTGGAAGTATGCTTGGTGTCATTGTCCATTTGGAAGACCCATTTGCAACCAAGCTTTAACTTCCTGACTGATGACTTGAGATGTTGCTTCAATATATCCACATCATTTTCCTACCTCATGAAGCCATCTATTTTGTGGAGTGCACCAGTCCCTCCTGCAGCAAAGCACCCCCACAACATGATGCTGCCACCCCCGTGCGTCACGGTTGGGATGGTGTTTTTCGGCTTGCAAGCTCTCCCCTTTTTCCTCAAAACATAATGGCCAAACAGCTCTATTTTTGTTTCATCAGACCAGAGGACATTTCTCCAAAAAGTACGATCTTTGTCCCCATCTGCAGTTGCAAACCAGTGTCTGGCTTTTTTATGGCGGTTTTGGAGCAGTGGCTTCTTCCTTGCTGAGCGGCCTTTCAGGTTATGTCGATATAGGATTGGTTTTACTGTGGATATAGATACTTTTGTACCTGTTTTCTCCAGCATCTTCACAAGGTCCTTTGCTGTTGTTCTGGGATTGATTTGCACTTTTTGCACCAAAGTACGTTCCTCTCTAGGAGACAGAACAAGTCTCCTTCCTGAGCAGTATGACGGCTGCGTGGTCCCATGGTGTTTATACAGATGACCATCGCACCAATTTTAGAATAAGGATGTAACGTAACAAAATGTGGAAAAAGTCAAGGGGTCTGAATACTTTCCCAAGGCATCTAATACACTGTATTCTAGTCAAGTTTATCAAATAAAATACATTTTTTTAACTATAGCTGTATATATACTATTCTATCCATGTATTCTTCAGATATACTACATATATTTTATCCATATATTGCTCATAATGTCTATAGCCTTTACTAGACTATGGGATGTATTATATAGGAATGCTTCCGCTCAGTGTTTGAGATCAATTGACACCCTTTACCATGGCACTTTGAGATTTATTTTAAACTGCAAAACCCACGCACCACTGCACTTTGTAGACCAGGGTTGGCTGACCCTCTCTAGTCACTCGTAGGCTCAGGCACAAAATACTTTTAAACTGGAAGAACCTGTCCTGATTGGTGTTTGTTTTTAAATCACTGATGAATGATCTTGAGGCTGATTCCCTGACCTGTCAATGTTTTTAATTTGTTTATGTTTATGAAGTCCCGTTTCAGTGTACATACAGAGTACATGTGTACTCATTGTTTTACATGTTAATGTTACGTGGCGGGATAGTCGGGCTGTAGTTGACTTGTTGGATGGCTCGTCGGGCTGTAGGTGACTTGTTGGATGGCTCGTCGGGCTGTAGTTGACTTGTTGGATGGCTCGTCGGGCTGTAGTTGACTTGTTGGATGGCTTGTCGGGCTGTAGTTGACTTGTTGTGTTGTGAGTGGCTGTGCTGTGTTAGTGTTTTTCACCTTTATTTAACCAGGTAGGTTAGTTGAGAACACCTTTATTTAACCAGGTAGGCCAGTTGAGAAGAAGTTCTCATTTACACTGCGATGTGGCCAAGATAAAGCAAAGCAGTGCGACACAAACAACAGTTACACATGGAATAAACAAATGTACAGTCAAAAATACAATAGAATAAGTCTATTTACAGGGAGTGCAAATGAGGTAGGATGAAGGAGGTAAGGCAATAAATAGGCCATATTGGCGAAATAATTACAATATAGCAATTAAACACTGGAGTGATAGATGTGCAGAAGATGCATGTGCAAGTAGAGATACTGGGGTGCAAAGGAGCAAGATAAATAAATAAATGCAGTATGGGGATGAGGTAGTTGGATGGGTTATTTACAGATGGACTGTGTACAGGTGCAGTGATCTGTGAGCTGCTCTGACAGCTGATACTTAAAGTTAGTGAGGGAGATATGAGTCTCCAGCTTCAGAGATTTTTTGCAGTTCATTCCAGTCATTGGCAGCAGAGAACTGGAAGGAAAGGCGGCCAAAAGAGGAATTGGCTTTGGGGGTGACCAGTGAGATATACCTGCTGGAGCGCGTGCTACGGGTCGGTGCTGCTATGGTGACCAGTGAGATATACCTGTTGGAGCGCGTGCTACAGGTGGGTGTTGCTATGGTGACCAGTGAGATATACCTGCTGGAGCGCGTGCTACAGGTGGGTGCTGCTATGGTGACCAGTGAGATATACCTGCTGGAGCGCGTGCTACAGGTGGGTGCTGCTATGGTGACCAGTGAGATATACCTGCTGGAGCGCGTGCTACAGGTGGGTGCTGCTATGGTGACCAGTGAGAGATACCTGCTGGAGAGCGTGCTACGGGTGGGTGCCACTTATGTTATGAGTGTTTGGCTGGCTGGATAGTAAGGTTGTTGCTTGTAGGCTTGTAGCTTGTAGCTTATAGGCTGTAGTTTGTAGCCTGTAGCTTGTAGCCTGTAGGCTGTAGCCTGTAGCTTGTAGGCTGCACAGTTAGTGGCTGGCCGGCCCACTAAACTATTCTCTTAATTACCTCTTCCTCTCGCTCTCTTCTCTCTCTCTCTTCCCCCCTCCTGCCAAAAACAATGATGTCACCTCCGTTGCCATGGAGCGCTCTCAGACGAGCAGAAACACGCCAGTCAGGAAAATGGGCCGCTTGTTTAGAAGGCTCCCTCTCTGCACATTCTAGACATTCTAAATGCGCTGAGTTCCATTTCAGCTTGTTTAGAAGGCTCCCCCTCTGCACATTCTAGACATTCTAAATGCTCTGAGTTCCATTTCAGCTTGTTTAGAAGGCTCCCTCTCTGCACATTCTAGACATTCTAAATGCTCTGAGTTCCATTTCAGCTTGTTTAGAAGGCTCCCCCTCTGCACATTCTAGACATTCTAAATGCTCTGAGTTCCATTTCAGCTTGTTTAGAAGGCTCCCTCTCTCTGCACATTCTAGACATTCTAAATGCGCTGAGTTCCATTTCAGCTTGTTTAGAAGGCTCCCTCTCTGCACATTCTAGACATTCTAAATGCTCTGAGTTCCATTTCAGCTTGTTTAGAAGGCTCCCTCTCTGCACATTCTAGACATTCTAAATGCTCTGAGTTCCATTTCAGCTTGTTTAGAAGGCTCCCTGTCTGCACATTCTAGACATTCTAAATGCTCTGAGTTCCATTTCAGCTTGTTTAGAAGGCTCCCCCTCTGCACATTCTAGACATTCTAAATGCTCTGAGTTCCATTTCAGCTTGTTTAGAAGGCTCCCTGTCTGCACATTCTAGACATTCTAAATGCTCTGAGTTCCATTTCAGCTTGTTTAGAAGGCTCCCCCTCTGCACATTCTAGACATTCTAAATGCTCTGAGTTCCATTTCAGCTTGTTTAGAAGGCTCCCTCTCTCTGCACATTCTAGACATTCTAAATGCGCTGAGTTCCATTTCAGCTTGTTTAGAAGGCTCCCTCTCTCTTTACATTCTAGACATTCTAAATGCGCTGAGTTCCATTTCAGCTTGTTTAGAAGGCTCCCTCTCTGCACATTCTTGGCATTCTAAATGCTCTGAGTTCCATTTCAGCTTGTTTAGAAGGCTCCCTCTCTCTGCACATTCTAGACATTCTAAATGCGCTGAGTTCCATTTCAGCTTGTTTAGAAGGCTCCCTCTCTCTGCACATTCTAGACATTCTAAATGCGCTGAGTTCCATTTCAGCTTGTTTAGAAGGCTCCCTCTCTGCACATTCTTGGCATTCTAGATGCTCTGAGTTCCATTTCAGCTTGTTTAGAAGGCTCCCTCTCTCTGCACATTCTAGACATTCTAAATGCTCTGAGTTCCATTTCAGCTTGTTTAGAAGGCTCCCTCTCTCTGCACATTCTAGACATTCTAAATGCGCTGAGTTCCATTTCAATACTTGTTGTTTCAATTGTTCCCCAATAAGAAAGGACTGGATTGTTTTTCCTGGTATTTAGCTTTTAATTTTATTTATGTGAACAATATGTTGCATTGAGTTGTATGACCCCCCCCCCCCCCCCCCCCCCCCCCCCCAGGCCTTGTTCGACAGTGTGACTACTGTGAATTGGTTAGGTGAACAATGCTGTGCGTTGTTCATGGACATTGTGTGTGTGTGTGTGTGTGTGTGTTGTAATGATCTGCTTTGAAATGTTTCACATGGCACGTAAACTCCGCTCAGTAAAATGCTTCCCAGAGTTGAGTGAGTGGGCTAAACTCTCTTTTAGTGGAAAGTCCCCATGCGTACATATTGCCAGTAGTACTTTTCCTGTCGCCCCCCACCACCACCTCTCACACACACACACACACACACACACACACACACACACACTGAACTCTCCGCTATGTTTTGCTATTTTCTGGAACCAAGAAGGAACAGCATACAGCATGTATCTTAACATGTTTTCGTTATTCAAACCTTTCAAACCGGTTTTCCTGCAGACCTACCATGACATTCAGACCTACCAGGACATTCAGACCTACCAGGACATTCAGACCTAGTCAGACCTACCATGCTAGGACATTCAGACCTACCATGCTAGGACATTCAGACCTACCAGGACATTCAGACCTACCATGCTAGGACATTCAGACCTACCAGGACATTCAGACCTACCAGGACATTCAGCCCTACCAGGACATTCTGACCTAGCAGGACATTCAGACCTAGTCAGATCTACCAGGACATTCAGACCTACCAGGACATTCAGACCTACCAGGACATTCAGACCTAGCAGGACATTCAGACCTAGCAGGACATTCAGACCTACCAGGACATTCAGCCCTAGTCAGACCTACCATGCTAGGACATTCAGACCTACCAGGACATTCAGACCTACCAGGACATTCAGACCTACCAGGACATTCAGCCCTACCAGGACATTCAGCCCTACCTGGACATTCAGCCCTAGGCAGACCTACCAGGACATTCAGACCTAGCAGGACATTCAGACCTAGTCAGACCTACCAGGACATTCAGCCCTACCAGGACATTCAGCCCTACCAGGACATTCAGCCCTACCTGGACATTCAGACCTAGTCAGACCTAACATGCTAGGACATTCAGACCTAGTCAGACCTACCATGCTAGGACATTCAGCCCTACCAGGACATTCAGACCTACAAGGACATTCAGACCTACCAGGACATTCAGCCCTAGTCAGACCTACCATACTAGGACATTCAGACCTACCAGGACATTCAGACCTAGTCAGACCTAGCAGGACATTCAGACCTAGCAGGACATTCAGACCTACCAGGACATTCAGACCTAGTCAGACCTACCAGGACATTCAGACCTACCAGGATATTCAACATTCCTTGCTGTGATTGTGTAGATGCACTGGACATGTCTCTGGAGAAGGTCAGTCTTAGGCAGCGAGGACAGCTATGTTTTAATGTTGGAGATAAACTTCCTCCCCATTTGAGAACAAGATTCTAAATGTTGTCTTCTCTCTCTCTCTCTCTGTCTCGCTCTCTCTGTCTCGCTCTCTGTCTCGCTCTCTGTCTCGCTCTCTCCATCCAGGCGAGGCAGCCCTGCGAGGTGACCCCAGGATGCACCAGTCCATGTCCCTGTCATCATCTGGCGGCACCAACCATAGTCACCGAACAGGTCCTCCTCCCATCAGCCCCGGCAAGAGGAAGCACAGTCTCAGCACAGGACAGGACCAACAGGACAATGATGACCAAGACTGTGACAACCAACACGTGGCCAAGATGAGCCGGCTGTTTGCTGCACAGCTGTAAGTAAACACAGTGACATATATCTGCCAATGACGCTAGTTTTCTCCTGCATTTCTAGCATCTTACTGGAATGTTACCATCGCTGCAGGAATGTCAACGTTTCCAAAGGTAATCAACTTCATAGGGAGGTGTTTAGCAGATGTTCACTGTTGTCAGAGGGCCCACGTGAGGGCTGTGCCACCAGCCATGAACAGTAGTTAGTTGGACACATTAGTAATCCTGGATGCCTGAGAGAGATTATGCTGCCGGGAGGTTGGCATGGCTCATTCCTCATGTAGCATGCCTGTGATTGGAGCACATGGCTGTGGCGCTGGCGGAGGCTGACCATGGCTGTGGCGCTGGCGGAGGCTGACCATGGCTGTGGCGCTGGCGGAGGCTGACCCTGCCCTCCCTATGTTTCCAGGCTGCTTCTCAAATGGCGCAACCAGGTCAAAAGGTAGTGCACTCTATAGAATAATATCTAGGTTATATAAGGAATAAGGGGGGGTGGGGGGGGGTGCAGCACTGGTGGTTGAGGCCCCTCCTCCTCCCCTGCTTGTCCCCTCCTCCTCCCCTGCTTGTCCCCTCCTCCTCCTCCCCTGCTTGTCCCCTCCTCCTCCTCTGCTTGTCCCCCCCTCATCCCCTGCTTGTCCCCTCCTCCTCCCCTGCTTGTCGTCTCCTCCTCCTCTGCTTGTCCCCTCCTCCTCCCCTGCTTGTCGTCTCCTCCTCCTCTGCTTGTCCCCTCCTCCTCCTCCCCTGCTTGTCCCCTCCTCCTCCCCTGCTTGTCATCTCCTCCTCCTCTGCTTGTCCCCTCCTCCTCCTCCCCTGCTTGTCCCCTCCTCCTCCTCTGCTTGTCCCCTCCTCCTCCCCTGCTTGTCGTCTCCTCCTCCTCTGCTTGTCCCCTCCTCCTCCCCTGCTTGTCGTCTCCTCCTCCTCTGCTTGTCCCCTCCTCCTCCTCCGCTGCTTGTCCCCTCCTCCTCCCCTGCTTGTCATCTCCTCCTCCTCTGCTTGTCCCCTCCTCCTCCTCCCCTGCTTGTCCCCTCCTCCTCCTCTGCTTGTCCCCTCCTCCTCCCCTGCTTGTCGTCTCCTCCTCCTCTGCTTGTCCCCTCCTCCTCCTCCCCTGCTTGTCCCCTCCTCCTCCTCTGCTTGTCCCCCCCTCATCCCCTGCTTGTCCCCTCCTCCTCCTCCCCTGCTTGTCGTCTCCTCCTCCTCTGCTTGTCCCCTCCTTCTCCTCCCCTGCTTGTCGTCTCCTCCTCCTCTGCTTGTCCCCTCCTTCTCCTCCCCTGCTTGTCGTCTCCTCCTCCCCTGCTTGTCCCCTCCTCCTCCCCTGCTTGTCCCCTCCTCCTCCCCTGCTTGTCGTCTCCTCCTCCTCTGCTTGTCGTCTCCTCCTCCCCTGCTTGTCGTCTCCTCCTCCCCTGCTTGTCGTCTCCTCCTCCCCTGCTTGTCGTCTCCTCCTCCTCTGCTTGTCGTCTCCTCCTCCCCTGCTTGTCGTCTCCTCCCCTGCTTGTCCCCTCCTCTTCCTCCTCTGCTTGTCGTCTCCTCCTCCTCTGCTTGTTGTCTCCTCCTCCCCTGCTTGTCGTCTCCTCCTCCCCTGCTTGTCGTCTCCTCGTCCCCCCCTCCTCCTCTGCTTGTCCCCCTCTCCTCCCCTGCTTGTCGTCTCCTCCTCCCCTGCTTGTCGTCTCCTCCTCCCCTGCTTGTCGTCTCCTCCTCCCCTGCTTGTCGTCTCCTCCTCCCCTGCTTGTCGTCTCTTCTCCTCCCCCGCTTGTCGTCTCTTCTCCTCCCCCCTCCCCTCGCTCCCCTGCTTGGCCTCTTCTCCTCCCCTCTCCCCTCTTCTCCTCCCCCCTCCCCTCGCTCCCCTGCTTGGCCTCTTCTCCTCCCCTCTTCTCCTCCCCCCTCCCCTCGCTCCCCTGCTTGGCCTCTTCTCCTCCCCTCCCATCTCTCTGCCTTTGTGGAGATCAGGAGAAACTCTGTAAATAGGAGTGGATGTATTGATGATAGATTGACAGTAAGGCTGAGGCAGCAGACCTCAACGTGGATCAGCACATATGTTTTCATTAATTACGACACTAAGGGATGGTACATGTCATGCTAACATCATGCTTTCATTTGTGTTGGGAGCCCATTATCAGTTTCTAAGTTATAATGTTAGCAAGCTAAATGTCCCTTACCTTGAACTAAGAGCTCTTGGGGGGCATCTGAGCTCTTGGGGGCATCTAAGCCCTCGTGGGGCATGTAAGCCCTGAACAATGCCTGACAGGCAGCACTGTCTCCCAGGGTGTGTGACACCCCTAAGACCACAGCCAATCTCATGCAAGCAACACCGCAGCTAGTCTTGTGAGTGAGCTAGTTTTAGTTAGGTAGTCATATTAGCTATCTATCTATGCTGGTTGTTAGCGTGCATAAATGACAGGTGTATAACTAACTGTAAGGGACACTCCTTGTTTTATAGATATTCACATGTACAGAGTGGGTGAGCTCCATTCCTGACAGGCTGATCAGATTCAGTAGACGCCTCAGAGGCTGATAAATCAGGATGCTGCTGGCTAAAATGCCCTACGAGTGCATTGTGATCACAGGGCTCCTTGATGAGGTGGCTATCAGATCAATGTAGCCACAGGGCTCCCTGATGAGGTGGCTATCAGATCAATGTAGCAACAGGGCTCATTGATGAGGTGGCTATCAGATTAATGTAGCCACAGGGCTCCTTGATGAGGTGGTTATCAGATCAATGTAGCCACAGGGCTCCTTGATGAGGTGGTTATCAGATCGATGAGGTGGTTATCAGATCAATGTAGCCACAGGGCTCCTTGATGAGGTGGCTATCAGATTAATGTAGCCACAGGGCTCCTTGATGAGGTGGTTATCAGATCGATGAGGTGGTTATCAGATCAGTGTAGCCACAGGGCTCCTTGATGAGGTGGTTATCAGATCAATGTAGCCACAGGGCTCCTTGATGAGGTGGTTATCAGATCGATGAGGTGGTTATCAGATCAATGTAGCCACAGGGCTCCTTGATGAGGTGGTTATCAGATCAATGTAGCCACAGGGCTCCTTGATGAGGTGGTTATCAGATCAATGTAGCCACAGGGCTCCTTGATGAGGTGGTTATCAGATCGATGAGGTGGTTATCAGATCAATGTAGCCACAGGGCTCCTTGATGAGGTGGTTATCAGATCAATGTAGCCACAGGGCTCCCTGATGAGGTGGTTATCAGATCAATGTAGCCACAGGGCTCCCTGATGAGGTGGCTATCAGATCAATGTAGCCACAGGGCTCCCTGATGAGGTGGTTATCGTACATCTGAACAAATGAATGTGTGACGTGTGGTACTTTTGGACAACCTTTGTTATATAGTGAGAAGTCGTGATCTTCAAATAACAAAGTCATTTTTATTTATTTTTTATTACGTACCATGGTGTTAGGCAAAGCAGAACCCTGTCGATGTGAATGGGGCCATCCTCTTCCTTACGCTTCCTGTAGTCCTGGATCAGCGCCTAGTGCTTGTTAACAGCCTGGTAATCTTGGGCGGTATCCTGATTTTCTCATACCGGGATTTGCGGTAATACCGGCAGAGCACACAAGGGGGTGCTAAAAACATAAGAATTCAACAACAACAAAAATACACAAACTAATAGCCAAATCACATAGACCCTCTTAATTAAATGCTAATGAGTGAAAACCAACTAATTACAATAACAGAGACTCATTAGTCGATATAGAATGCTACTGATTGGCCAGCTCGCTTTTCAAACAAACACGTGACTGGCTCAACTTTTCTACAATACTTTTTCATTATTTAAAATGATTAAGATTATCTACAAATATTAAAATGTATTGGAAAAACAAAAAATAACATTTTCACGGTATTGGAATAACCATTCCCGTGGCTTTTTCCAAATACCCCGCTATATGGTATACCGCCTACGACCTGGGAATGTGTTAAATAGGAGCCCTCCATAAGACAGGCGGTTGCCATACCAGGCGGTTGCCATACCAGGCGGTTGCCATACCAGGCGGTGTTGCAGCCAGTCCAGCGGCACCATTTACAGCATTTTTAGAACTGTTTGAGGATCTGAGGGCCCATGCCAAATCTTTTCAGCCTCCTGAGGGTGAATAGGTGTTGTCGTGCCCTCTCCATGACTGTGTTGGTGTGTTTGGACCATGTGAGAGTTGGACATCGACCCTCTCCACTACAGCCCCGTTGGTGCTCGTCCCTCTGTTTCCTGTAGTCCAGGATCAGCTCATTTGTCTTGCTAATGTTGATTGAGAGGTTGTTGTCTTGGCACCACACTGTCAGGTCACTGGCATCCTCCTTATAGGTTGTGTCATCGTCGTTGGTGATCAGGCCTACCGCCCGCCGTCTTGTTTTGTCGGCAAGCGTAATGATGGTGTTTGAGTGGTGCGTGGCCGCACAGTCGTGGGTGAACAGGACGCACAGGAGGGGACTAAGCACACACTCCTGAAGGGCCCCACGCGTTGAGGGTCTGCGTGGCAGATGTGTTGCTACCTACCCTCACCACCTGGGGGCGTCCTGTCAGGAAGTCCAGGATACAGTTACAGAGGGAGGTGTTCAGTCCCAGTTCAGTTAACATGTTTAAAGGTCTTACTCACATTAGCTACAGAGAATGAGATCACAGACGTCTGGAACAGCTGGTGCTCTCACGCTTGGTTCAGTGTTGATTTCCTCGAAGCGAGCATTGAAGGCATTTAGCTCATCTGCTGGGCTTGCGTCACTAGACAGCTCGCGGCTCGTTTTCCCAATGTAATCCGTGATAGTTTGCAAGCCCTGCCACATCTGACGAGTGTCAGAGCTGGTGTAGTAGGATGTGATCTTAGTCCTGTATTGATGCTTTGCCTGCTTGATGGCATAGCAGAATTATTTTATTAGCGTCCTGGTTAGTGTCCCGTCCTTGGAAGCGGCAGCTCTAGCCTTTAGCTCAGTGCGGATGTTGCCTGTAATCCATGGCTTCTGGTTTGGAAATGTACGTACGGTCACTGTGGGGATGGCACTGTCGATGCACTTATTAATGAAACTGGTGACTGATGTGGTAAACTCCTCAATACCATCCGATAAGTCCCGGAACACATTCCACAGTCTGTGCTCGCAAAACAGTCAGATTTGCCAAATGGAGGGTGAGGGAGAGCTTTGTATGTGTCTCTGTATGTGTGTGGAGTAAAGGTGTGAATGAAACAATGGTGACAGACAGAGGGCAACATCTGGGGATGTTGTATCATGTGTGCCTGTGTGTGTTGACGTGGCAATACCCTGCATCCTTGTATGTGTGTGAGCTGCAACCTGACCCTTCATTCTGGGGCTGGGCTGCACCTAGTTCTCTCTCTGGTTTCTATTATGGTGTTAGTCAGTCAGGGCAGACCTGGGCCCTCGGGCTTAGGGGTGAGGGACATAGTAAAACAAGCACCCTTTGTCACAAAACCCTGTAACGTGGAAACCAGAGTAATGTTTCCCTCCCTAGACAGTTCAGCAGCAAAACCATGAAAATGTAGACTTGTTGAATTGTAAAACAAACTGCTCTGTGTCGTTGACTGGGGTTCAGACAGGCAGTGGGGGCCATTTTCTCTTTCTCAAAACAAAGAGCCCTTATCCTGTCAGTCACACGGCTGTGGGCTGGAAGCCTGCTGCTGCTACGGCCCGTCTCTCTCCCTCTGTCATGTTCCCTGCTGCAGTTACTCTCCTGTTAGCTGTCCCTGTCTGTCTGTATGAGCTCCACGACTACAGCTTTAGCTCCACGACTACAGCTTTAGCTCCATGACTACAGCTCCACGACTACAGCTTTAGCTCCACGACTACAGCTTTAGCTCCACGACTACAGCTTTAGCTCCATGACTACAGTTCCACGACTACAGCTTTAGCTCCACGACTATAGCTTTAGCTCCACGACTACAGCTTTAGCTCCACGACTACAGCTTTAGCTCCATGACTACAGCTCCACGACTACAGCTTTAGCTCCACGACTACAGCTTTAGCTCCACGACTACAGCTTTAGCACCACGACTACAGCTTTAGTTCCACGACTACAGCTTTAGCACCACGACTACAGCTTTAGCACCACGACTACAGCTTTAGCTCCACGACTACAGCTTTAGCTCCACAACTACAGCTTTAGCTCCACAACTACAGCTTTAGCTCCACGACTACAGCTCCATGACTACAGCTCCACGACTACAGATTTAGCTCCACGACTACAGCTTTAGCACCACGACTACAGCTTTAGCACCACGACTACAGCTTTAGCTCCACGACTACAGCTTTAGCTCCACGACTACAGCTCCACGACTACAGCTTTATCTCCATGACTACAGCTACACGACTACAGCTCCACGACTACAGATTTAGCTACACGACTACAGCTCCACGACTACAGATTTAGCTACACGACTGCAGCTCCACGACTACAGCTTTAGCTACACGACTACAGCTCCACGACTACAGATTTAGCTACACGACTGCAGCTCCACGACTACAGCTTTAGCTCCACGACTACAGCTTTAGCTCCATGACTACAGCTCCACAACTACAGCTATATCTCCATGACTACAGCTACACGACTACAGCTTTAGCTCCATGACTACAGCTTTAGCTCCACGACTACAGCTCCACGACTACAGATTTAGCTCCATGACTACAGCTCCACAACTACAGCTATATCTCCATGACTACAGCTACACGACTACAGCTTTAGCTCCATGACTACAGCTTTAGCTCCACGACTACAGCTCCACGACTACAGATTTAGCTCCATGACTACATGAAACGGAGGGCTGAGTTCACCCCTATCCACATCGACAGGGCTGTAGTGGTGCCGGTCGAGAGTTTCAAGTTCCTCGGTGTCCACATCACTAAGGACCATATCATCACACACATCAACACAGTGGTGAAGAGGGCACGACAACGCCCCTTCCCCAAGATGCACCAGTCTGGAACTAACAGGACCCTGAACAGCTTCTACCTCCAAGCAATTAGACTGCTAAATAGTTAGTTAAATAGTTAACCAATAGTTAACCTGGAATATTTTCATTGACCCTTTTTGCACCAATCAATGTCCTTGTAACTGTTTATCTATCCTGTTGCCTAGTCACTTTACCCCTACCTATAGGAACATATCTACCTCATGTATGTAGTTCTGTCCTTGTCTTTTGATGTCATGTTTTGTGTGGACTTCTATTTGTCTCTCTGCATTGTTGCGAAGGGCCCGTGAGTAAGACTTTCACTGTTAGTCTACACCTGTTGTTTACAACGCATGTGACAAATACAATTAGATTTGATGACTTTATTTTTTATCTCCATAACTTTAGCGGTCTTGGTTGAGCAGCAGTGTGCTCGGGTTTGTGGCTAGATCTCTCTCCTCTCCTGTGCTGAGTTGTGTAGCAGTGTGCTCGGGTTTGTGACTAGATCTCTCTCCTCTCCTGTGCTGAGTTGTGTAGCAGTGTGCTCTGGTTTGTGGCTAGATCTCTCTCCTGTGCTGAGTTGTGTAGCAGTGTGCTCGGGTTTGTGGCTAGATCTCTCTCCTCTCCTGTGCTGAATTGTGTAGCAGTGTGCTCGGGTTTGTGGCTAGATCTCTCTCCTGTGCTGAGTTGTGTAGCAGTGTGCTCGGGTTTGTGGCTAGATCTCTCTCCTGTGCTGAGTTGTGTAGCAGTGTGCTCGGGTTTGTGACTAGATCTCTCTCCTGTGCTGAGTTGTGTAGCAGTGTGCTCGGGTTTGTGGCTAGATCTCTCTCCTATGCTGAGTTGTGTAGCAGTGTGCTCGGGTTTGTGACTAGATCTCTCTCCTGTGCTGAGTTGTGTAGCAGTGTGCTCGGGTTTGTGGCTAGATCTCTCTCCTGTGCTGAGTTGTGTAGCAGTGTGCTCGGGTTTGTGGCTAGATCTCTCTCCTCTCCTGTGCTGACAGTAGGATGTTCTCATGACTCCCCCCAGCCAACTGGACAGTAGAGAGAGAGAGGGGATGTTCTCATGACTCCCCCAGCCAACTGGACAGTAGAGAGAGAGGGGATGTTCTCATGACTCCCCCAGCCAACTGGACAGTAGAGGGAGAGGGGATGTTCTCATGACCCCCCCCAGCCAACTGGACAGTAGAGGAGATGTTCTCATGGCCCCCCAGCCAACTGGACAGTAGAGAGGGGATGTTCTCATGACTCCCCCCAGCCAACTGGACAGTAGAGAGGGGATGTTCTCATGACTCCCCCAGCCAACTGGACAGTAGAGAGAGAGGGGATGTTCGCATGACTCCCCCAGCCAACTGGACAGTAGAGAGGGGATGTTCTCATGACTCCCCCAGCCAACTGGACAGTAGAGAAAGAGGGGATGTTCTCATGACTCCCCCAGCCAACTGGACAGTAGAGAGGGGATGTTCTCATGACTCCCCCAGCCAACTGGACAGTAGAGATAGAGGGGGATGTCCTCATGGTGCCCCCAGCCAACTGGACAGTAGAGAGGGGATGTTCTCATGACTCCCCCCAGCCAACTGGACAGTAGAGAGAGAGATGTTCTCATGGCCCCCCAGCCAACTGGACAGTAGAGAGGAGATGTTCTCATGACTCCCCCAGCCAACTGGACAGTAGAGAGGGGATGTTCTCATGACTCCCCCAGCCAACTGGACAGTAGAGAGGGGATGTTCTCATGACCCCCCCAGCCAACTGGACAGTAGAGAGAGAGAGAGGGGATGTTCTCATGACCCCCCCAGCCAACTGGACAGTAGAGAGAGAGGGGATGTTCTCATGACTCCCCCAGCCAACTGGACAGTAGAGAGAGAGGGGATGTTCGCATGACTCCCCCAGCCAACTGGACAGTAGAGAGGGGATGTTCTCATGACTCCCCCAGCCAACTGGACAGTAGAGAGAGAGGGGATGTTCTCATGACTCCCCCAGCCAACTGGACAGTAGAGAGAGAGAGGGGATGTTCTCATGGCCCTCCAGCCAACTGGACAGTAGAGAGAGAGGAGATGTTCTCATTGTTGTCTTCCTCTCAGACTTCCATCTTCTCCCCGGACCTCCTCAATGTCCACCTCTTGAACCTCAGACTCTGACGCCTCATCTTCACTGTCACTTTCCAACCTGGTTGAGGATGGCTCATTGTCAGGCTCAAAAAGCCTCAAATTTGCCCAGATGGCCACCAATTTTTCAACCCTTGTATTAGTCAGCGTGTTGAGTGTTTTGGTGTGTGTGTTCCCAAACAAGGACCAGTTGCGCTCTGAGGCGGCTGATGTTGGTGGGATTTGGAGGATGATTGAGGCAACAGGGGAAACAGCCTCAGATCCACAAAGTCCCTTCCACCAGGTGGCTGATGACATATGTTGGCACGACTGCCATATTGCATCTCCATCCCAAAGCCCTTGCTTGGAAGTGTACTTCGCCAGGCTGCCAAGAACCCTGCCCTCGTCCAGGCCAAGGTGGCGAGACACAGTAGTGATGACACAATCGGCCTTGTTGATCTCTGCACCAGACAGGATGCTCTGTACTTGGGATCCAACATGTACGCTACGGCGTGTTTGGGCTTCAGGCAGAAGTCTTCACACTTTTTGATGTGTTTCAGAACTGCAGTTTCCTCTGCTTGGAGCAACAGTGAAGTGGCAGGGCAGTACGGATTTATTCTCTTATATCTGCATGCAGAGTCTGAACAACCATTATGTTTGTCTTACTGAAATTTAATTTCATGGCCCAGGTCTGACAGTCTGTGCAGAAATCTAGGTGCTGCAGATCATCAGCAAACTGTAGACATGTGACTTCAGATTCTAGTAGGGTGAGTCCGGGTGCTACAGACTGCCCTCGCCAATTCATTGATAGATATATATATATATATATACAGTGCCTTGCGAAAGTATTCGGCCCCCTTGAACTTTGCGACCTTTTGCCACATTTCAGGCTTCAAACATAAAGATATAAAACTGTATTTTTTTGTGAAGAATCAACAACAAGTGGGACACAATCATGAAGTGGAACGACATTTATTGGATATTTAAAACTTTTTTAACAAATCAAAAACTGAAACATTGGCCGTGCAAAATTATTCAGCCCCTTTACTTTCAGTGCAGCAAACTCTCTCCAGAAGTTCAGTGAGGATCTCTGAATGATCCAATGTTGACCTAAATGACTAATGATGATAAATACAATCCACCTGTGTGTAATCAAGTCTCCGTATAAATGCACCTGCACTGTGATAGTCTCAGAGGTCCGTTAAAAGCGCAGAGAGCAACATGAAGAACAAGGAACACACCAGGCAGGTCCGAGATACTGTTGTGAAGAAGTTTAAAGCCGGATTTGGATACAAAAATATTTCCCAAGCTTTAAACATCCCAAGGAGCACTGTGCAAGCGATAATATTGAAATGGAAGGAGTATCAGACCACTGCAAATCTACCAAGACCTGGCCGTCCCTCTAAACTTTCAGCTCATACAAGGAGAAGACTGATCAGAGATGCAGCCAAGAGGCCCATGATCACTCTGGATGAACTGCAGAGATCTACAGCTGAGGTGGGAGACTCTGTCCATAGGACAACAATCAGTCGTATATTGCACAAATCTGGCCTTTATGGAAGAGTGGCAAGAAGAAAGCAATTTCTTAAAGATATCCATAAAAAGTGTTGTTTAAAGTTTGCCACAAGCCACCTGGGAGACACACCAAACATGTGGAAGAAGGTGCTCTGGTCAGATGAAACCAAAATTGAACTTTTTGGCAACAATGCAAAACGTTATGTTTGGCATAAAAGCAACACAGCTGAACACACCATCCCCACTGTCAAACATGGTGGTGGCAGCATCATGGTTTGGGCCTGCTTTTCTTCAGCAGGGACAGGGAAGATGGTTAAAATTGACAAATTAACAAATGTTCTCCATCCAACCTCACTGAGCTCGAGCTGTTTTGCAAGGAGGAATGGGAAAAAATGTCAGTCTCTCGATGTGCAAAACTGATAGAGACATACCCCAAGCGACTTACAGCTGTAATCACAGCAAAAGGTGGCGCTACAAAGTATTAACTTAAGGGGGCTGAATAATTTTGCACGCCCAATTCTTCAGTTTTTGATTTGTTAAAAAAGTTTTAAATATCCAATAAATGTCGTTCCACTTCATGATTGTGTCCCACTTGTTGTTGATTCTTTCACTTTGGAAAATGTACAAGTCTGCTGTTAATGATGATAATGCAGAGGATTTTCTCAGGTTTTTTTCCCCAGAGATTGAGAGGGAGAGAGAGGGAGAGAGAGAGAGTGAGGGGGGGAGAGAGAGAGGGAGGGAGGGAGGGGGGGAGAGAGAGAGAGAGAGGGAGAGAGAGAGAGAGGGAGAGAGAGAGAGAGGGAGGGAGAGAGAGAGGGAGGGGGAGAGAGAGAGAGAGAGAGAGAGAGAGGGAGAGAGAGAGGGAGAGGGAGAGGGAGAGGGAGAGAGCCAACTGAGGTTGTTGTGGAACTGAATATACACCATTAGCTCTTTATCAGAGCGGGATTGGAAGGTTCCAGAAGACCTTCTAAATACAGTGTAGCTGTTTGGGACCTGCAGAGCCCTGTGGTTTGTATGACTCTGGCAGTATAGCAGGAGCAATGTTCATAACCTGTGGTTCTCCCTCCTCTACTCACCCTGTGTGTGTGTGTGTGTTTGTGAGAACCTGTGGTTGTGCCTCCCTCCCTCCAGCCTGATTCTTCCCAGATGTTTCCTGTGAGACTGCAAGGTCACACACACACACACACACACACACACCGAGAGAGAGGCTCCACTTACTCAGTGAGTTGAAGCAGAAATATAAACCAAACCCAGCCCATCAACAGTTGTGGGGTTTCTTCTCAAACAAACGACACTGAAACACAATTGTGAGAAAAAGGTCTGGGGTTTTATTGCTCTCTAGGCCATTTTCACACACAAGACGACACCCTCTTTGCTTCTGAATAAAGTATCCTGGCTAACTAACATTTTGTTCTCTTATGAAGTGCAGTCCAACCCTATATCTGTCAACAAGAGACGGTTTACAACAATTTAACAGTCATCTGTGAGTGAATAAACAGGAACTTGTAAAAATAAATCACTTTGCTGTTCTAAGAGAAGTGTGATGAACAACCATAGAACCATAGAACTACAAAGACCAGTGGACTTTCAGGGTTTTCTCAGACTCTCTGGAAAGTAGTTAGTGTAACTAAAGTAGTTAGTGTAACTAAAGTACACAAAAAGTATACAAAGCTACGTAGTCACATTTAACCTATGGGTTAGTATTCTGTTATATTTAACATATGGGTTAGTATTCTGTCACATTTAACATATGGGTTAGTATTCTGTCACATTTAACGTATGGGTTAGTATTCTGTTATATTTAACATATGGGTTAGTATTCTGTCACATTTAACGTATGGGTTAGTATTCTGTTATATTTAACATATGGGTTAGTATTCTGTTATATTTAACATATGGGTTAGTATTCTATCACATTTAACATATGGGTTAGTATTCTGTCACATTTAACGTATGGGTTAGTATTCTGTCACATTTAACGTATGGGTTAGTATTCTGTCACATTTAACTTATGGGTTAGTATTCTGTCACATTTAACTTATGGGTTACTATTCTGTTATATTTAACGTATGGGTTAGTATTCTGTTATATTTAACATATGGGTTAGTATTCTGTCACATTTAACTTATGGGTTAGTATTCTGTCACATTTAACGTATGGGTTAGTATTCTGTTATATTTAACATATGGGTTAGTATTCTGTTATATTTAACATATGGGTTAGTATTTTGTCACATTTAACTTATGGGTTAGTATTCTGTCACATTTAACGTATGGGTTAGTATTCTGTCACATTTAACGTATGGGTTAGTATTCTGTCACATTAACCTATGGGTTAGTATTCTGTCACATTTAACCTATGGGTCAGTATTCTGTCACATTAACATATGGGTCAGTATTCTGTCACATTAACATATGGGTCAGTATTCTGTCACATTAACCTATGGGTTAGTATTCTGTCACATTAACCTATGGGTTAGTATTCTGTCACATTAACCTATGGGTTAGTATTCTGTCACATTAACCTATGGGTCAGTATTCTGTCACGTTAAGGTATGGGTTAGTATTCTGTCTCAGCATTGTTCATTAACATATGGGTTAGTATTCTGTCTCAGCAACGTATGGGTTAGTACGGTTACATTAGAACTGCCACAGTAAAACATGGATTAAAGCTGCAGTCTGGGATTTTGTCTTGGTGTTTTTCCCAATCGCAGCTGTCGACCGGAGTGTGTTTTTAATGGTCTACCAGAACGTATTTCTTTATAATTTATGTATTGCAGGTTGGTTTTGATTCTGTAATTAATGGATGACTGAATAAAAACCTGTGGGTTCTGCCACCACACAACCACTAACAACACCCTGTATCTAATATATAATAATATATAGAACTACACATCATCTTACTTTACCTAGTGACTGACCATACATACACACAGTGATCTATTAAAATAATATAGACGTTTCATCATTGGCTATGTACACGGTTGTAACAATGTGCAAAGTAGTTGAAGTATGAAAGGGAAAAATAAATATAGGTTGTATTTACAATGTTTGTCTTCCGCTGGGTGACCGTTTCTCATGGCAACGGGCCACATCTTGCTGCTGTGGTAACACACTGCGGTTTTTCGCCTATTTTCGCCATATGGGAGTTTATCAATGTTTGATTTGTTTTCAAATTCTTGGGGGAAATATGTGTCTCTAATATGGTCATACATTGGGCAGGAGGTTAGGAAGTGCAGCTCAGTTTCCACCTCATTTTGTGGGCAGTGAGCACATAGCCTGTCTTCTCTTGAGAGCCATGTCTGCCTACGGCGGCCTTTCTCAATAGCAAGGCTATGCTCACTGAGTCTGTACATAGTCAAAGCTTTCCTTAATTTTGGGTCAGTCACAGTGGTCAGGTATTCTGCCACTGCACTCTCTGTTTAGGGCCAAATAGCATTCAGGTTTGCTCTGTTTTTTTGTTAATTCTTTCCAATTTGTCAAATAGTTATGTTTTTGCTTTCTCATAATTGGGTTGGGTCTAAATGTGTTGCTGTCCAGGGGCTCTGTTGGGTCTGTTTGTGTTTGTGAACAGAGTCTCAGAACCAGCTGGCTGAGGGGACTCTTCTCTAGGCTCATCTCTCTGTAGGTGAGGGCTCTGTGGGGTCTGTTTGTGTTTGTGAACAGAGTCTCAGAACCAGCTGGCTGAGGGGACTCTTCTCTAGGCTCATCTCTCTGTAGGTGAGGGCTCTGTGGGGTCTGTTTGTGTTTGTGAACAGAGTTTCAGAACCAGATGGCTGAGGGGACTCTTCTCTAGGCTCATCTCTCTGTAGGTGAGGGCTCTGTGGGGTCTGTTTGTGTTTGTGAACAGAGTCTCAGAACCAGATGGCTGACGGGACTCTTCTCTAGGTTAATCTCTCTGTAGGTGAGGGCTCTGTGGGGTCTGTTTGTGTTTGTGAACAGAGTCTCAGAACCAGATGGCTGACGGGACTCTTCTCTAGGCTCATCTCTCTCTCTCTACGTGAGGGATTTGTTGTGTAATGTGTGGGCATCACTTCCTTTTTTTAGATGTTTGTAGAATTGAACAGCTCTTTTCTGGATGTAAATAACTAGCGGCTATCGTCCTAATTCTGCTGTGTATTGTTTGGGGTTTTGCGTTGTACACAAAGTATATTTTTACAGAATTACGCGTGCAGACTCTCAATTGTGCGTTTGCCCCATTTTGTAGATTCTTAGTTGGTGAGTCGACCCCAGACCTCACAACAACAGAGGGAAATGGGTTCGATAACGGATGGGAAGTATTTTAAGCCAGATCCTAAATGGGATGTTGAGTGTTATGTTCATTTTGATGGCATAGAAAGCCCTTCTTGCCTTGTTTCTCAGGTCGTTCACAGGAAGTTACCTGTGGTGTTGATGTTTAGGCCAAAGTAGGTGTAATTCTTTGTGTGCTCTAGGGCAACGGTGTCTAGATAGAATTTGTATTTGTGGTCCTGGCGACTGGACCTTTTTTGGGAACACCATTATTTTTGGTCTTACTGAGATTTACTGTCAGGGACCAGGTCTGACAGAATCTGTGCAGAAGATCTAGGTGCTGCTGAAGGCCCTCCTTGGTTGGGGACAGAAGCACCAGATCATCAGCAAACAGTAGATATTTTGACTTCAGATTCTAGTAGCGTAAGGCCGGGTGCTGCAGGCTGTTCTAGTGCCAATTCGTTGATATATATGTTGAAGAGGGTGGGGCTCAAGCTGCATCCCTGTCGCACCCCACAGACCCACGGATGGAAATGTGTGTTTTTATTGCTCATTTTAACCTGCGTGTTTGTTTTACTTTGTCATATGCTAAACCCCCCAAAACCGCTTTCCATCCATTTGTATAGCATACCCTCGTGCCATTTGTATAGCATACCCTCGTGCCATTTGTATAGCATACCCTCGTGCCATTTGTATAGCATACCCTCGTGCCATTTGTATAGCATACCCTCGTGCCATTTGTATAGCATACCCACCCTCGTGCCATTTGTATAGCATACCCTCATACCAATCAAACGTGTTTATTTATTTTTTTATAAGGATGTGCATGGTGTATACGTGGTCTGTAGTACAGTCTTTCCCCCCCCCCCCCTCTCTTTCTGAAATTAAGTTAAGATAAACTTCAGGACATGTCTTACTAGTCCCGCTGAGGTGCAATAGGTTTTTGTCTCCAAGCAGTGAACGGTTTAGTAGGAAACAGTTCTAGTGAAAATAATACCACAACTTGCCTAGATTAGATCCTGTGTTTTCCCTCCCTCCCTTCCCCAGACAGCGCCTTGCCAAGTTTGGGAGGCCCCAGCCAGTCTTTCTAGTGGGAGGATGCTGGGTTGGATTTTTGACAATGATTAAAGTTGGACTAGCCACCCCCCAAAAACCTCCCAGCCTTCCCCTATACCCCAGCCAGCCACAGCTCTCCCTGTCCACACCCCCATTCACAACCCTCTTTAATCAAAACAAATGCAGCTTCAGGTTTTCACATGATGTTGATTTTAAATACTTCTAACACTTTTCTGTAAAGGTTGGAGTGAAGGGGGGGAGGGGGACGTGATGTCTCCCCTCTTCTGTGGTCTGCTGCTTCAGCTTGCTGGGTGAAGTTGAAGAGCTCAGGGAGAAACCAAGACAGAACATGTTGAGACTCCTCTCTCTAGGGAACACTAATAACATGGAAGGGGTACTCCAGACAGAGGAAGCATGCTCGGGAGGTGTACTGAGGGAGGAGGCTGAGAGTGTAGCCCAGTTTACTACTCGTAGAAATACCCTGGAAACTACAGAAAGTAGGAGAGAGCAGGGGACAGGAAGGAAACACTGTAGTTCATTCTCTCATTGCTAGAGTCACATGTATGTACTACCTCTCTCTCTCTTTTACACCCCTCTCTCTCTCTCTCGCTCTCTCTCTACACCCCCCTCTCTCTCTCTCTACACCCCTCTTTCTACACCCCCCCCATCTCTCTACACCCCCTCTCTCTCTATATCTCTCTCTCTATATCTCTCTCTATATATATATCTCTCTCTATTTATCTCTCTCTATATATCTCTCTCTCTCTCCACCCCCCCTCTCTCTCTCTATATCTCTCTCTCTCTCTCTCTGCACCCCTCTCTCTATATTTCTCTCTCTCTCTCTCTACACCCCCCTCTCTCTCTCTCTCTCTACACCCCCTCTCTCTCTCTCTCTACACCCCCCCCTCTCTCTCTCTCTACACCCCCCCTCTCTCTCTCTATACCCCTCTCTCTCTCTCTCTCTCTCTCTCTACACCCCCCTCTCTCTCTCTCTATACCGCTCTCTCTCTCTCTCTCTCTACACCCCCCTCTCTCTCTCTATACCCCTCTCTCTCTACACCCCCTCTATCTCTCTCTACACCCCCCCTCTATCTCTCTCTACACCCCCCCTCTCTCTCTCTCTACACCCCCCTCTCTCTCTCTCTACACCCCCCCTCTCTCTACACCCCCTCTCTCTACACCCCCCTCTCTCTACACCCCCCTCTCTCTCTCTACACCCCCCCACTCTCTCTACAGCCCCCCTCTCTCTCTCTACACCCCCCCTCTCTCTACACCCCCCCTCTCTCTACACCCCCCCTCTCTCTCTCTCTCTACAACCCCCTCTCTCTCTCTCTACAACCCCCTCTCTCTCTCTCTACAACCCCCTCTCTCTCTCTCTACACCCCCCTCTCTCTCTCTACACCCCCCTCTCTCTCTCTACACCCCCCTCTCTCTCTACACCCCCCCCCTCTCTCTCTACACCCCCCTCTCTCTCTACACCCCCCCCCTCTCTCTCTACACCCCCCTCTCTCTCTCTACACCCCCCTCTCTCTCTCTACACCCCCCTGTCTCTCTCTACACCTCTCTCTTTACACCCCCCTCTCTCTCTACACCCCCCCCCCCTCTCTCTCTCTACACCCCCCTCTCTCTCTCTCTACCCCTCTCTCTCTCTCTCCCTCTCTCTCTCTCTCTCCACATCTCTCTCTACACCCTCCCCACCCTCAGCTGACCAGATTTGTTATGTTGGTAAATGAAGACGTTGGCTGGGGGGCACGTGGTAGATGTAACAGTGTCTAACAATTTATTCAGAATGGCACAAATTCCCCGATATCAGGGTACTCATGTCAACATGTTTGCTTTCAGAGCATATTTGATCCGAAATTATAAGGGGGACAGATGTAACAATAGACTGCAGATGTTTTTCTCAATACTCTAGTGTCCTAGTTCTGTAGTTGCCTTGTGGAAGAATAGACCTGCTAATGGATCTGTTGTAACATGTATCAATAGGGCTCATTGTTTACAATGTAAACAGTGTTTCCCCTTGTATTGTTGTGGTGTTGTTCTGAAATATAGCTGAACTGGTGTGTTTTAAAGCAGGGGTTCTCCAACCTCTCCTCGGGGGGAACCCCCAGCCCCCAGGCTTCAAAAGCACTGTATTAAAGTAGAGTTGAACATGACCTTGACCTGGTGCAGTATGGGAGTGGTTTCATTATAATTATATCTATTTTTAATGAAACCTTTATTTAACTAGGCAAGTCGTGACGACTCCCTGTAACGTGACGACTCCCTGTAACGTGACGACTCCCTGTAACGTGACGACTCCCTGTAACGTGACGACTCCCTGTAACGTGACGACTCCCTGTAACGTGACGACTCCCTGTAACGTGACGACTCCCTGTAACGTGACGACTCCCTGTAACGTGACGACTCCCTGTAACGTGACGACTCCCTGTAACGTGACTTTCAATGCTGCAGAAATGTTTTGGTACCTTTCCCCAGATCTGTGCCTCGACACAATTCTGTCTCGGAGCTCTACGGACAATTCCTTTGACCTCATGGCTTGGTTTTTGCTCTGACATGCACTGTCAGCTGTGGGACCTTATATAGACAGGTGTGGGACCTTATATAGACAGGTGTGGGACCTTATATAGACACGTGTGGGACCTTATATAGACACGTGTGGGACCTTATATAGACACGTGTGGGACCTTATATAGACACGTGTGGGACCTTATATAGACACGTGTGGGACCTTATATAGACACGTGTGGGACCTTATATAGACACGTGTGGGACCTTATATAGACAGCTGTGGGACAGCAAATATTTCTAACAGTTTCTGCTTTGTCGCTATGAGGTATTGTGTGTACATAGATTAGACTGAGTTACAGTTCAAACAGCACCAGCCAATAGTCTGGAGACACACACCTACTCATTTCAGGGTTCTAGAACACCTACTCATTCCAGGGTTCTAGAACACCTACTCATTCCAGGGTTCTAGAACACCTACTCATTCCAGGGTTCTAGAACACCTACTCATTTCAGGGTTTTTCTTTATTTTTACTATTTTCTACAATGTAGAATAACAGTGAAGACATCAAAACTATGAAATAACACACATGGAATCATGTAGTAACCAACAAAGTAAATAGATTTTAGATTCTTTAAAGTAGCCACCCTTTGCCTTGATGACAGCTTTGCAGACTCTTTGAATTCTCTCAACCAGCTTCATGAGGAATGTTTTGCCAACAGTCTTGAAGGAGTTCCCACATATGCTGAGCACTTGTTGGCTGCTTTTCCTTCACTCTGCGGTCCAACTCATCCCAAACCATCCTATTTGTTCAGTGTACGTACACTGTGTACAAAACATTAGCAACACCTGCTTTTTCCATGACAGACTGACCAGGTGAAAGCTATGATTCCTTATTGATGTCACCTGTTAAATCCACTTCAATCAGTGTAGATGAAGGGGAGGAGACAGGTTAAAGGATTTTTAAGCCTTCAGACAATTTAGACATGGGTTGTGTATGTGTGCCATTCAGAGGGTGAATGGGGAAGTCGAAATATTTAAGTGACTACCTGGTGTCCATAGTTGTGCTGCCGTGACTACCTGGTGTCCATAGCTGTGTTGCTGTGACTACCCGGTGTCCATAGCTGTGTTGCTGTGACTACCCGGTGTCCATAGCTGTGTTGCTGTGACTACCTGGTGTCCATAGCTGTGTTGCTGTGACTAGCTGGTGTCCATAGCTGTGTTGCTGTGACTAGCTGGTGTCCATAGCTGTGCTGCTGTGACTACCTGGTGCCCATAGCTGTGTTGCTGTGACTAGCTGGTGTCCATAGCTGTGCTGCTGTGACTACCTGGTGCCCATAGCTGTGTTGCTGTGACTACCTGGTGTCCATAGCTGTGTTGCTGTGACTACCTGGTGTCCATAGCTGTGTTGCTGTGACTACCTGGTGTCCAGAGCTGTGCTGCTGTGACTACCTGGTGTCCATAGCTGTGTTGCTGTGACTACCCGGTGTCCATAGCTGTGTTGCTGTGACTACCCGGTGTCCATAGCTGTGTTGCTGTGACTACCTGGTGTCCATAGCTGTGTTGCTGTGACTAGCTGGTGTCCATAGCTGTGTTGCTGTGACTAGCTGGTGTCCATAGCTGTGCTGCTGTGACTACCTGGTGCCCATAGCTGTGTTGCTGTGACTACCTGGTGTCCATAGCTGTGTTGCTGTGACTACCCGGTGTCCATAGCTGTGCTGCTGTGACTAGCTGGTGTCCATAGCTGTGTTTCTGTGACTACCTGGTGTCCATAGCTGTGTTGCTGTGACTACCTGGTGTCCATAGCTGTGTTGCTGTGACTACCTGGTGTCCATAGCTGTGTTGCTGTGACTACCTGGTGTCCATAGCTGTGTTGCTGTGACTACCTGGTGTCCATAGCTGTGTTGCTGTGACTAGCTGGTGTCCATAGCTGTGCTGCTGTGACTACCTGGTGTCCATAGCTGTGTTGCTGTGACTAGCTGGTGTCCATAGCTGTGCTGCTGTGACTACCTGGTGCCCATAGCTGTGTTGCTGTGACTACCTGGTGTCCATAGCTGTGTTGCTGTGACTACCTGGTGTCCATAGCTGTGTTGCTGTGACTACCTGGTGTCCATAGCTGTGTTTCTGTGACTACCTGGTGTCCATAGCTGTGTTGCTGTGACTACCTGGTGTCCATAGCTGTGTTGCTGTGACTAGCTGGTGTCCATAGCTGTGCTGCTGTGACTACCTGGTGTCCATAGCTGTGTTGCTGTGACTACCTGGTGTCCATAGCTGTGTTGCTGTGACTACCTGGTGCCCATAGCTGTGTTGCTGTGAACTGACATCCATGGCCCTCCCCCTCTCCTCCTTCTTGTTCTCCTTCTCCTCGTACAATCTCCTCTTGTTCTCCTGGGTCCTCTTTCACCAGGCACCAAACAGAAGAAAACACTCAGAGGGAGGGGGGGACTACCTGAGCTCGTTCAATAAGAAGTGTAGAAATGTTTTTCGTTGCCCTATTGAATTACCTTTGTTCTCTGTCTGTCTTAGAGGGGTTGGAATAAAACAAGACAAGTTTCCAATGAAAGGTATCTTCTCCTACTCTCTACAGAGGCAACTATCGTAGTTCCAAGGACCCAAGGGACCGCAGCCGTAGCCCCGTAGAGAGAGCCGCCGCCCCCTCCATGGGTCTCCATGGCAACCACCACCTGTACACCCGCCACCGCCACATGCCCTGCCTGGCCATGGACCAGCCTCTCGCCCTGACTAAAAACAACATGGACGCCGCCCGCACCCTCGCCATCTCGCCCACCGTCAGTCCTGTGGAACGCCAGCAGGTAGAGACAGAGAGAGAGAGAGAGACAGTCTTTCAAAGAGCAGAGCAGGTAAAACGTCTTCAAACCACATGCAAAAGGTCTAAACGTGCGTGTGTGTGTGTGTGTGTGTGTGTGTGTGTGTGTGTGTGTGTGTGTGTGTGTGTGTGTGTGTGTGTGTGCGTGTTTTTGTGTGTGTGTGTGCGTGTTTTTGTGTGTGTGTGTGCGTGTTTTTGTGTGTGTGTGTGTGTGTGTTTGTTTAGAATCGTCCGTCAGTGATAACGTGCGCTCCGGCCAACAACCGTAACTGTAACCTGCCTAACAACGGCTGTTCCAACAACCTGCCTAACAACGGCTGTTCCAACAACTACAGCAGGAGACCAGCCAGCAACTGTAAGTACTATACCATGATATATATTATACACATTATATGTACATGTATGCTGTAAGTAGCATACTACTTTAATATTATAACATACTACTACCAGTACAGAACCACGAGATCTAGCCGACAGGTCGCCTCGCTTCGAGTCCTTAGGAAACTCTGCAGTGTTTAGTTTTTTTAAAAGTATTATTTCTTACATTGTGAAATCTTAACATACAGCCGGGAAGAACTACAGGATATAAGAGCGACGTCAACTTGCCAACATTATGACCAAGAATACGTCTTTCCCGAAGCGGATCCTTTGTTCAGACCTCCAGCCTGGACAGTGGATCTAATCCCAGAAGCCGACCCAAAACAACGTTGATGCAGAAGAGGCAGACTGAGCGACCTCTTGGTCAGGCTCCGTAGACGTGCCCACCGCTTCCGAGTATACTACTCGCCAATGTCCAGTCTCTGGACAACAAGGTAGACGAAACATGGTTCTTTCGGGATATGTTGTCGGAATCGGTTCAGCCACCGAGCTTCTCCATGCATCGCGCCGACAGAGATGAACACCTCTCTGGGAAGAGGAAGGGCGGGGGTGTATGCTTTATGATTAACTCATGGTGTAATTATAATAACGTACAGGAACACAAGTCCTTCTGCTCACCCGACCTAGAATTCCTTACAATCAAATGTCGGCCATACTATCTCCCGAGAGAATTCTCGTTGGTTATCATCACAGCTGTGTACATTCCCCCTGAAGCAGACACCATGACGGCCCTCAAGGAACTTCACTGGACTCTATGTAAACTGGAAACCACATATCCTGAAGCTGCATTTATTGTAGCTGGGGATTTTAACAAAGCAAATTTGAGAACAAGGCGACCTAAATTCTATCAGCATATTGATTGCAGCACTCGCGCGGGCACTACACTCGACCACTGCTACTCTAACTTCCACGATGCATATAAAGCCCTCCCTCGCCCTCCCTTTGGGCAAATCCAACCACGACTCCATCTTGCTCCCACTGTCTTTATAGGCAGAAACTCAAACCGGTTGTATCCGTGACTAGAACCATTCGACACTGGTCTGACCAATAAGAATCCACTCTTTTTAAGATTGTTTTGATCACGCAGACTGGGATATGTTCCGGTCAGCCTCGGAGAATAACATCGAACTATACGCTGACTCAGTGAGTGAGTTTATACGGAAATGCATTGGAGATGATGTACTCACTGTGACTATTAAAACCTACCCTAACCAGAAACTGTGGATGGATGGCGGCATTTGCGCAAAACTGAAAGTGCGAACCGCCGCATTTCACCATGGAAAGAGGTCTGGGAATATAGCCGAATATATAAATAGTGTAGTTATTCCCTCCGTAAGGCAATCAAACAAGCGAAATGTCGGTATAGGGACAAAGTGGAGTTGCAATTCAATGCAAGACGTATGTGGCAGGATCTACAGGAAATAACGGACTACAAAAAGAAAACCAGCCACGTTACACTGACGTCTCGCCTCCAGACAAACTAAACACCATCTTTGCCTGCTTTGAGGATTATACAGTGCCACCGTTGCGGCCCCCTCCCCTCCTTCTCCGTGGCCAACGTGAGTAAGACATTTAAACATGTTAACCCTCACAAAGCTGTCGGTCCAGACAGCATCCCTAGCCGTGTCCTCAGAGCATGTTCAAACCAGCTGGCTGGTGTGTTTACGGACATTGACAGTCGTCAATCTCTCCCTATCCCAGTCTGCTGTCCCCACATGCTTCAAGATGTCCACCATTGTTCCTGTACCCAAGAATGGCCACTATTTACATTGTTTTTGTTCACTGCTGCTAATCACTGTCTATGTCTAGTCACTTTACCCCTACCTACAAATTACCGGTACCCCCTGTATATAGCCTTGTTATTGTTATGTAATTTTGTTGTTACTTTTAATTACATTTTTTTTTACTTGTTTAGTTAGAAAATATTTTCCTCTTTCTATTTCTTGAACTGCATTGTTGGTTAAGGGCTTGTGAGGAAATGTTTCACTGTAAGGTCTACTACACCTGTTGTTTTCGGCGCATGTGACAAATACAATCTGATTTTAAATGAAAGGACTCATCATAGATATAACCGGTTTTAGCATGGACATTACCGTCGAGGGCTTCCACCATTTTAAAGTAGTCAACTGGGTGGGGATTCAAATGTGTTGGGAACGATCGGCCAATGATCAGAGAGCAGAGAGAGTCTTCTTCAAAGCGGGTTGCCCATGGCAACGGCTTTAAGCTATATCACCGCCATCTAGTAGTCACAAGAGTTAGTTCAGGACTCCAGCACAGCAGGTGGCAGTAAAATCACCAATGTAAGCTTTTATTCTTTTTTTTTTAAAACACAAAGGAAGAAGGAAATTGACTACTTTTAAAATGGATATAGTCTCAATGAAGCTACCTTGGCTGTCAGATGCCATAATGACACAGATCCAAAGATGAGACCTCTATTTAAGTCTTAGGGTTCTATCAGTTTGTCCAGGGGGAAAAAAACACCAGATTGGACTGTTCCACTGCCAGCCGTTATGAAACAGATCTCTCTGACAGTAGGCTGGTTTACCATGTTCTGTCTGCCGGGTCAATACATGTATAGTCCTGTAGCTGTAGTAGATTTAATGAACTAGTGTCTGTGTCGTTTGCTTCTTCCTCCTCTCTCCTCACACAAAAGTGAAATGTCCTCTCCTCTTCTCTCCAGCCAATACGGCGTGTGTTGACCCGGTGATCGAGGAGCATTTCCGTCGCAGCCTGGGGAGGAACTACAAGCAGCCGGAACCCGTCACTAACTCTGTGTCCATCACCGGCTCTGTGGACGACCATTTCACCAAGGCCTTAGGAGAAACCTGGCTGCAGATCAAAGCCAAAGGAAGCTCCTCCTCCTCCCCTGACTCCTCCCCCAACAGTCACATGGTCAACCACAACCACTCCCCTTCGGTTGTGTCCTGAAGGGAGGAGCTTGAGTAGGCCAATCAGAGCCAGTTATACCCCGCCCTGTTCACTGTAACCACAGGGCTGGTTGAACCGCTACTGGGAGGGTATTGTTTGTTTTGCTCCAGCCCTACACTAACGCCATCTAACACACCTGGAGCAAGATACGGAGGAGTAACTGATTTTAGATCAGGGTCGTATTCACTTCCTTTTCTGTTGTTTAATTAGCTATAATGTGCACAAATGCATACGACCCTGCTTTATAACAGGGCTGGAGTAAAACCCTGCATCCTCCAGTAGCTCTCTGGCCTTGGTCCCTGGTATGACTACCCTGAATGATTTTGGCCCCACAGAGAGCTGTGTTAATAGCTAGCTATATAGCCATGTACATAGAGGATAGAGGGGGGTTTCCTTTTTGGCATTTAGTTGGATTGTATTATTTTGTTGAAGTAGGTTTGTGTTATTGGATGCCCAAAAAACGTTGACAACAAAAGCGTTTGTTTCTATCCTATGGATTCTATATGGAGAAGCAGCTCAACCAACCACATGCCTTCGTTACCAAAGAGAACTCGGATGCAAATCTGTCACCCCATTTAACAAAAAAGAAAAAGCCATTATTTTATTTCCCTTTCCATCTCTCTAGCACCCCACTGTAAAGTATCATCTCCCGTCCTCTACCCTCCTCTTCTCTAGCACCCCACTGTAAAGTATCATCTCCCGTCATCTACCCTCCTCCTCTCCTCTCCTCCTCTCTCCTCTACCCTCTTCTCTCCTCTCCTCTCCTCCCATCTCCTCTTCTCTCCTCTACCCTCCTCCTCTCCTCTCCTCCCACCTCTACCCTTCTCCCCTGTCCTCCCATCTCCTCTTCTCTCCTCTACCCTCCTCCTCTCCTCTCCTCCCACCTCTACCCTCCTCCCATCTCCTCTTCTCTCCTCTACCCTCCTCTACCCTCCTCTCTTCTCTCCTTTCCTCCCATCTCCTCTTCTCTCCTCTACCCTCCTCCTCTCCTATCCTCCCACCTCTACCCTCCTCCCATCTCCTGTTCTCTCCTCTACCCTCCTCCTCTCCTCCCACCTCTACCCTCCTCCCACCTCTACCCTTCTCCCCTCTCATCTCCTCTTCTCTCCTCTACCCTCCTCTCTTCTCTCCTTTCCTCCCATCTCCTCTTCTCTCCTCTACCCTCCTCCTCTCCTATCCTCCCACCTCTACCCTCCTCCCATCTCCTCTTCTCTTCCCTCCTCTTCTCTCCTCCCATTTTCTCTCCTCTCCTCCCATCTCCTCTACCCTCCTCTTCACTCCTCTACCCTCCTCTCCTCTACCCTCTTCTCTCCTCTACCCTCCTCTCATCTCCTCTTCTCTCCTCTACCCTCCTCTCATCTCCTCTTCTCACCTCCTCTCTCTCCCCCCTTTTGTCCAGTCCAGTATGTCAGTTATATGTGTACTTGAAAAGACAGGGCCGACTGATTTGCACTAATGTTGAGGGACCTGGGGTTGCATATCAACCTCACGATGGAGACGCTACACTCTACATGCTGATAACGTACGCTATAACAATACTTTTATAAGTTTAGAGATTTGGTTCTGTGACGTTGCATCATGTGGTCAAAACAACCTTTTTCTTTCTGGGGCGGAGATGAGAGATGGCGGAGCATCTTTCTCTATTCTAACAACCGGTCTGTTCTTTTTTTAGTTTCTATTCCTCATGAGGCATTTTGTTGAATTAGGTACCATTTCGGATGCAACCAATGAGAGAGCTGTCTCTCTCTCTCTGCAGTGTGGTTGGTAGGTAGATTTGGGCTCTATGGTTTAGAATAGAGCTCCTCTCTCTCTCTCTGCAGTGTGGTTGGTAGGTAGATTTGGGCTCTATGGTTTAGAATAGAGAGCTCTCTCTCTCTCTCTCTCTGCAGTGTGGCTGGTAGGTAGATTTGGGCTCTATGGTTTAGAATAGAGAGCTCTCTCTCTCTCTCTGCAGTGTGGTTGGTAGGTAGATTTGGGCTCTATGGTTTAGAATAGAGAGCTCTCTCTCTCTCTCTCTCTCTCTCTCTCTCTCTGCAGTGTGGTTGGTAGGTAGATTTGGGCTCTATGGTTTAGAATAGAGCTCCTCTCTCTCTCTCTCTGCAGTGTGGTTGGTAGGTAGATTTGGGCTCTATGGTTTAGAATAGAGAGCTCTCTCTCTCTCTCTCTGCAGTGTGGTTGGTAGGTAGATTTGGGCTCTATGGTTTAGAATAGAGAGCTCTCTCTCTCTCTGCAGTGTGGTTGGTAGGTCGATTTGGGCTCTATGGTTTAGAATAGAGAGCTCTCTCTCTCTCTCTCTGCAGTGTGGTTGGTAGGTAGATTTGGGCTCTATGGTTTAGAATAGAGAGCTCTCTCTCTCTCTCTCTCTCTGCAGTGTGGTTGGTAGGTAGATTTGGGCTCTATGGTTTAGAATAGAGAGCTCTCTCTCTCTCTCTCTCTGCAGTGTGGTTGGTAGGTAGATTTGGGCTCTATGGTTTAGAATAGAGAGCTCTCTCTCTCTCTCTGCAGTGTGGTTGGTAGGTAGATTTGGGCTCTATGGTTTAGAATAGAGAGCTCTCTCTCTCTCTCTCTCTGCAGTGTGATTGGTAGGTAGATTTGGGCTCTATGGTTTAGAATAGAGCTCCTCTCTCTCTCTCTCTCTCTCTCTGCAGTGTGGTTGGTAGGTAGATTTGGGCTCTATGGGTTGAAGGTTAGAACAAATAACCGTACAGAATAAGACATGTTTTGTTGTTAAATAGCTGGTATCTATTCATGTTAATTACGCATTTCAATCTTAATACTAGAATTTCTTCTAGATGTATTTGTGTTCAGGAATAGTCGTATGTTTCACTTACTGCTGGTACAGTTGTACTCCATGTTTATTATTTAGGTATCTTCAGTCATGTTCTCTCTGGGAGCAGCCAGCTAGCGACACAGAGGACAGCCTTCTATACTGCTCTATCCGATCAGTTGGGAGTATAATCTGCAACGTTAACATGACGTCTCTATAATGTTAACGTGACGTCTCTACAACGTTAACGTGACGTCTCTACAACGTTAACCTGACGTCTCTACAACGTTAACGTGACGTCTCTACAACGTTAACGTGACGTCTCTACAACGTGACGTCTCTACAACGTGACGTCTCTACAACGTTAGCGTGACGTCTCTACAACGTGACGTCTCTACAACGTTAGCGTGACGTCTCTATAACGTTAAACGTCTCTCTAACATTAACATGACGTCTCTATAACGTTAACGTGACGTCTCTATAACGTTAACATGACGTCTCTATAACGTTAACGTGACGTCTCTACAACGTTAAACGTCTCTCTAACATTAACATGACGTCTCTACAACGTTAACGTGACGTCTCTATAACGTTAACGTGCCGTCTCTACAACGTTAACGTGCCGTCTCTACAACGTTAACGTGACGTCTCTACAACGTTAACGTGCCGTCTCTACAACGTTAACGTGCCGTCTCTACAACGTTAACGTGACGTCGGTATAACGTTAAACGTCTCTGTAACATTAACATGACGTCTCTATAACGTTAACGTGACGTCTCTATAACGTTAACATGACGTCTCTATAACGTTAACGTGACGTCTCTACAACGTTAAACGTCTCTCTAACATTAACATGACGTCTCTACAACGTTAACGTGACGTCTCTATAACGTTAACGTGCCGTCTCTACAACGTTAACGTGCCGTCTCTACAACGTTAACGTGCCGTCTCTACAACGTTAACGTGACGTCGGTATAACGTTAAACGTCTCTCTAACATTAACATGACGTTTCTACAACGTTAACGTGACGTCGGTATAACGTTAAACGTCTCTGTAACATTAACGTGACGTTTCTATAACTTTATTAATAATCCCTGGTACAGGATGCGACAGCGTTTTTTTTGTTGTTCATGACTGAATAAGAGAAAGGAATGAAACAACCAGCCAGAGAGATGGACCCAGACTCAACCACACGCTGATCATGATTCTGTTGAGAAGGTTTCTTTTATTTAGTATTTTCGATGTTGTTTCTTCTTCTCTGATGAACAACTATGTTGTGTAGCGTTAGTTCGTGCTAGGTAGCGGTAGTTAGCGCTAGGTAGCGCTAGGTAGCGCTAGGTAGCGCTAGGTAGCGCTAGGTAGCGCTAGGTAGCGCTAGGTAGCGCTAAGTAGCGCTAGGTAGCTGTAGTTAGCGCTAGGTAGCTGTAGTTAGCGGTAGGTAGCTGTAGTTAGCGCTAGGTAGCTGTAGTTAGCGGTAGGTAGCTGTAGTTAGCGGTAGGTAGCTGTAGTTAGCGGTAGGTAGCTGTAGTTAGCGGTAGGTAGCTGTAGTTAGTGGTAGGTAGCTGTAGTTAGCGGTAGGTAGCGGTAGGTAGCTGTAGTAGGCGTTAGCTAGCGGTAGATAGGCTGCGGCGGGTTGTGAAACTGACTTGTTTTAATAACTCCTTTACTTCCTGTACCAAGGCAGCAGACATTCCTTCCTGTAGGAAACCTAGTACAGGTGTTTCATTCTTCTCAGCTACTAACTTATTAACGGAAAGGTGGTGATTAGGGTTGTGAAATTCCAGAAAATGTTTCCAAAATTCCCAGATTTCCCGGAAATTCCGGTTGGAAGATTCTGGAAAATCCAGGGATCCTCCAACCAACTAGAATTTCTGGGGGTGCTAGAACATGATAAAGCTCTAAGGGTTTAGGAGGCAAGGTGCCATCTTAACGCTTTAAAACCCTTCATACATGTCCTTACATTCCATCATCCCAACTCGTATCCTTTAGACATTTTAGCATATTTACATTTGACTAAAGCTACACTTCCTAAATGCCACCCTATGTCCTAGGCAGTGCCCTACGTTTGACCAGCCCTTCATCTCCTCAGAGGAAGACGAGCAAGAGGAAGACGTTTGACAATATTCTCTTTTGGTGCTTTTCTCAAACGTGTCCGTCCAAAAGTAGTGCCCTGTGTAGGGAATAGGGAACCATTTGGGATGGAGCTGAAAACATTTTCTCTGAGAGCCGGGATCCAGCTGCCAGTCAGCTGTTGTTGTTGTTGTTGTTATTATTATTATTGACTTTTAATGTTTAATGAGTTTAGATGTAAAGAAACTCTTCTAATCTATAGTAGTTCATAACAGATGAATCGGTCTGTACTTTCTGTAAATGTTACGAGAAAACGTTTTATTTAGGCCATTGTGGTGAAATGAACTGTCATTTTTAATGCATGAACACAGAGGGAAGGGGACACTAGTGTCCTGAAGTCATTTATCCTAAAACACATTTCATTACCGTCACTAGGTAGTAAGTAGTAGGGTTGCTCATTTCTAATACCTTTTCCTAAAATTCCCAGGTTTTCTAAAAATGAAAAAATCCCAGTTGGAAGGATTCACAGGATCAGGAGGGGAAAACAGAAAATGTGTGAATCCTCCAAACAGAATCGGGACGTTTTTGGGAAAGTTAACGTCATTTTGGAGTCTCTCACTTGTTCTGCTTCGGGCAACACAATTCCCTGTAGGAAAATCACTTCATGACAAGTCTTTTTTTATATAGGTAACTAACTATAAGACCATCATTACGCTGTGCGTAACGAAATGTACAGAGAAGATAAAAATCATAGGTATTTTTGGAGGATCAATGAATTTGTTAATGACATGTAGCTATTTAATTTCCCTTTTTTTTTTGTCCAATCATGCATTTTATAACTTTTGGTTTTTGGTGTAAATTTTATTTTTTTTAATAAAAGTTTTTAAAAGTTTTTTTTAGATGTTTTTATTTTTAAAAGGTTAAAGTGCAGGAACACAGTAATTATATGAAAACACTGCATTGATGATAGCCACTTGTGTATTTTGATGATATTTTGGCAGTTATAATGTTACATAAAGGCTACTCAGCAGACACTCTACAAAGACATAACGGTTATGTCCCAACAATCACCGGATTCCCTATATAAGGAATTGTGTCATTTGTAACCAATCCTCTTTATTTCAACCATTTGCCTCTTGAGACAATTGAACAAAAAATATATCGTTGTCATCCATCTTGTTTGACTTATTTTTGTGATCCAGTAATAACAGGTGTATAGTCAGATGGTCATCCAACCAGTTTGGGATAAAGATGCTACTGTATTAGCTATGTTATTTAATGGAAGATCCCAGGAAGACTGGCTGTGTGCTTCCACATCAATGATATGCATCCAAAATGGCACCGTTTCCCTGTATATTGTACTAGTCAACAGCAGATACATAGGGAATTAGGTACCATTTCAAGATGCAACCAATGAGACACTAAATATTCAAGTTCCTTCACTTGGAAGCTACACCAACATTGTAGTATTCTGTATTCTACTGTCCATGCTGTTAGGAAATCTGTGTTAAACCTTCATTTTTGTGGCCTTGTTCCTCCAACTAAAAAGGTTTTGGCAGGCCACCTTTTTTTTGTACTTAAGTAGTATTGATGAACAATAAACTGCTCTTAAACCTCAAGTTGTGTCTCGGTCTGATCACTTATGCTATTTGGTTATAATACTCTTTATGGTCACTTTGTTATTGGTTATTACTGTTTATTACCAAGTCTGAGTCGGTCCCTAGCGTTCAATAATTACTGTTTATTACCTAGTCTGAGTCGGTCCCTAGCGTTCAATAATTACTGGTTATTACCGAGTCTGAGTCGGTCCCTAGCGTTCAATAATTACTGTTTATTACCGAGTCTGAGTCGGTCCCTAGCGTTCAATAATTACTATTTATTACCTAGTCTGAGTCGGTCCCTAGCGTTCAATAATTACTGGTTATTACCGAGTCTGAGTCGGTCCCTAGCGTTCAATAATTACTATTTATTGCCTAGTCTGAGTCGGTCCCTAGCGTTCAATAATTACTATTTATTACCTAGTCTGAGTCGGTCCCTAGCGTTCAATAATTACTGGTTATTACCGAGTCTGAGTCGGTCCCTAGCGTTCAATAATTACTATTTATTGCCTAGTCTGAGTCGGTCCCTAGCGTTCAATAATTACTGTTTATTACCAAGTCTGAGTCTGTCCCTAGCGTTCAATAATTACTGGTTATTACCGAGTCTGTCCCAGTACTACACTAGTTATTACTGAGTCTGTCCCAGTACTACACTGGTTATTAATGGTGTCTTTTATGTGTTAATAGATACTAGGACGTGGTGGATCAGTCAGGTCACTTGTTATTACTACATTAGAATGGCTATTAGTATGTTGAGCTATATATATAAACAGTTGTAAAGTACTTGAGTATAAATACTTTATAATACTACTTAAGTAGGTTTTTGGGGGTATCTGTACTTCACTTAACTACTTATATTAAAGAAAAGTATGTACTTTTTACTCCCGACATTTTCCTCTGACACCCAAAAGTACTCGTCACATTTTGAATACTTAGCAGGACAGAACATTTTAAAAATCCATGCACTTATCAAGAGAATATCCCTGGGCATCCCTCTACTGCCTGTGATCTGGTGGACTCACTAAACACACACTTTGTTTGTAAATGAGGTCTGTGTTGGAGTGTGACCTTGGCTATCCGTACGATAAAATGTGTTTGAGAATATCCGTACGATAATTTGCTTAATATAAGGAATTTGAAGTGATTTATACTTTTACATTTTTTACATAAGAACATTTCAAACTGAATACTTTTGAACTCTAGTATTTTACTGGGTGACTTTCACTTTTACTTGAGTCATTTTCTATTAAAGTATCTTTACATTTACATAAGTATGACAATTGGCTACATCAGATTTATTTAATTTTTTGAGATATACACTCACCAGCCAGTTTATTAGGTACACCCATCTAGCACCGGGGTCAGACCCCCCTTTTGCCTCCAGAACAGACTGAATTGGTCCATTACTCTGCCATCAGCATGACGCACAGGAAGTGGGATTCGTCGGTCCAGGCGATGTTTTTCCACTCCTCCATTATCCAGTGTTGGTGATGTCGTTGCCCACTGTAGCTGCTTCCTGTTCTTACCTGATAGGAGTGGAACCTGGTGTGGTCATCTGCTGCAATAGCCAATCAGTAACCGGGATATCGACGAGTTGTGAGTTCCATGATGTCGTTCGGCACACGACTGTTGTACTGTGCCGTTATTTGTTAGTTTGTGAGATACTGTCTCCGGTGGGCCTGGGACCAACGATCATACCACACTCAAGTCACTTAGTTCACTGATTTGGCCCATTCTAACGTTCAATCAAACAGTAACGGAATGCCTCGATGCCTGTCCGCCTGCTTTAGATAGGGAGTCCGGTGGCCGTGACTCGCTATCTGCAGGAACGGTATATATAACTGGCCGGTATATGTACTATAAGAGCCTTCAGAAATTATTCACACCCCTTCACTTTTCCACATGTTGTGTTACAGCCTGAATTCAAAATGTATAAATATAGATGTATTTCTTTTTTACAGTGAAATATCTCATTTACATGAGTATTTACACCCCTGAGTCAATGGAATCCCCTTTGGCAGCGATTACAAGCTGTGAGTCTTTCTGGGTAAATCTCTAAAGCCTTGTTCACACTGAAGGCTTTCAAATGTTCAAATCAGTTGTATTTTTCTAGTCCGTTTTGGAATACTGACTGTCCCAACCAAGTTACAACCAAATCAGATCTGTGTGTTCAGACAGCACTCATTTGCTGACAAGGCTACGCTAGTTGTCATAGTAACGACGGGTGCGGCGGTGGTGGTCGTGCTTCCTTATCACTCAGACGTTATGTAGCAAGCTGAGGTGACAACAATTCCTGTCATGGACGTTTCCCGGTTGCTTTAAAGGTTCAAAATCATAGTGTGACAACACTTTGAAAACCTCCAAAAAAGGACAAGATGATTCAACTTTCAAAATGGGAGTTAGTTTGGTAACAAGTACCCGAGCTAGTTAGTTACCTCATGTTCTTGTCAAACTGTCAACAGAGTAGCTAGCAAGCAACAAGATATGCCGAATAACAGCCTAAAAACCACTTGGGGGGGCTGTCTGAGACTGCCTGAAAAAGAACAGATTCAAATCAGATATGCAAATAAATAGGATTTGAGTCACTTCAAACTGCCAATGTGAACACGGCTTAAGGGCTTTCCACACCTGGATTGTAACATAATTTAACATTCTTTTTAATGTTCTTCAAGCTCTGTCAAGTTGGTTGTCGATCAAATGCTAGAAGCCATATTCAGGTTTTGCCATAGATTTTCAAGCCGATTCAAGTCAAAACTGTAACTTGGCCACTCTGGAACATTCAACGTCGCCTTGGCAACCCCGGTGTAGATTTGACCTTGTGTTTTATGTTGTTGTCCTGTTGAAAGGTGAATTCATCTCCCCGTGTCTGTTGAAAAGCAGACTGAACCAGGTTTTCCTCTAGGATTTAGCTCTGTTATGTTTATTTTTTATCCTAAACAACTCCCTAGTCCTTGCTGATGACAAGTAAACAAGTTATCATGCTTGATAATGTGATGTTGTGTTAGACTTGCCCCAAACATACTGCTTTGTACTCAGGACAAAAAGGTTTTTTTAAATTGCCACATTTGTTGCAGTATTACTTTAGTGCCTTGTTGCAAACAGGATGCATGTTTTGGAAAATGTTTATTCATACAGATGTCCTCCTTTTCACTCATTTAGGTTAGTATTGTGGAGTAACTACAGCGTTGGCCCATCCTCAGTTTTCTCCTGTCACAGACATTAAACTCTTACTGTTTTAAATTCACCATTGACCTCATGGTAAAATCCCTGAGCAGTTTCCTTCCTTTCCGGCAACTAAGTTAGGAAGGACGCCTGTATCTTTGTAGTGACTGGGTGTATTGATACACCATCCAAAGTGTCATTAATAACTGCTCAAACGGATATTCAAAATCTACCACTCGGTGCCTTTCTTGGAAAACCTGCCTGGTCTTTGTGGTTGAAATGGACTTGAGGGACCTTACAGATAACTAACTGTATGTGGTAGCCAGTTAATGTTAAACCCTATAAAATGCAGTCTGACTTGTTAAACACATTTTTACTTCTGAACCTATAAAAGGGTTAAATACTTATTTACTCATTATTATTTTAGCTTTACATTTAAAAATAAATAAATTTGTAAATATTTCTAAAAACATAATTCTACTTTGACATTATGGGATGTGTTGATCAGTGATGAAAACATTCAGGCTGCAACACAACATAATGTGGAAAAAGTCAAGGTGTGAAACCTTTCTGAAGGCATTTGGAAAAGTATTCAGACCCCTTTTTTCTTTTTCCACATGTTATAGTCACTAACAGAAGTTCCTCCGTGGCGATGGGAGAACCTTCCAGAAGGACAACCATCTCTGCAGCACTCCACCAATCAGGCCTTCGTGGTAGAGTGGCCAGACGGAAGCCTTTTACCGAGGAGTGGCTTCCATGACAGCTTGGAGTTTTCCAAAATGATTTTTATCTTACCTTTATTTCACCAGGTCAGTTGAGAAACAGTTCTCATTTACAACCGCGACTTGGCCAAGAATAAAGTAAAGCAGTGCAACACAAAACAACAACACAGAGTTACACATAAATAAACGTACAAGTCATTCTCTGGTCTGATGAAACCAAGGTTGAACTCTTTGGCCTGAATGCCAAGCGTCACGTCTGGGGGAAACCTGGCACCATCTCTACGGTGAAGCATGGTGGTGGCAGTGTCATGCTGTGGGGATGTTTTTCAGCGACTGGGAGACTAGTCAGGATCGAGGCAAAGATGAACGGAGAGATCCTTGATGAAAACCTGCTCCAGAGCACTCAGGACCTCAGACTGGGGCGAAGGTTCACCTTCCAACAGGACTACGACACAAAGCACACAGCCAAGACAACGCAGGAGTGGCTTCGGGACAAGTCTCTGAATGTCCTTGAGTGGCCCAGCCAGAGCCCGGACTTGAACCCAATAGAGCATCTCTGGATAGACCTGAAAATAGCTGTGCAGCAACACTCCCCATCCAACCTGACAGAGCTTGAGAGGATCTGCAGAGAATAATAGGAGAAACTCCCCAAATACAGGTGTGGCAAGCTTGTAGTGTCATACCCAAGAAAACTCCAGGCTGTAATCGCTGCCAAAGGTGCTTCAACAAAGAACTGAGTAAAAGGTCTGAATACTTGTGATATTTTTTATTTTTAATAAATTTGCAACATTTCTAAAAACCAGTTTTTTCTTTGTGTATGTATACACCTGCTCTTTCCATGACAGACTGACCAGGTCGAAAACTATGATCCCTTACTGATGTCACCTGTTCAATCCATCAGTGTAGATGAAGAGGAGGACACGGGTTAAAGAAGGATTTTTAAGCCTTGAAACAACTGAGACATGGATTGTGTATCATTTAAAGGGTGAATGGGCAAGACAACAGATTTAAGTGCCTTTGAACAGGGTTTTAGTAGTAGGTGCCAGGAGCACCGGTTTGAACAGGATATGGTAGTAGGTGCCAGGAGCACCGGTTTAAACAGGGTATGGTAGTAGGTGTCAGGCGCACTGGTTTAAACAGGATATGGTAGTAGGTGTCAGGCGCACCGGTTTAAACAGGATATGGTAGTAGGTGTCAGGAGCACCGGTTTGAACAGGATATGGTAGTAGGTGCCAGGTGCACCGGTTTAAACAGGGTATGGTAGTAGGTGCCAGGAGCACCGGTTTGAACAGGGTATGGTAGTAGGTGCCAGGCGCACCGGTTTAAACAGGATATGGTAGTAGGTGCCAGGAGCACCGGTTTGAACAGGGTATGGTAGTAGGTGCCAGGCGCACCGGTTTAAACAGGATATGGTAGTAGGTGCCAGGAGCACCGGTTTAAACAGGATATGGTAGTAGGTGCCAGGAGCACCGGTTTGAACAGGATATGGTAGTAGGTGCCAGGCGCACCGGTTTGAACAGGATATGGTAGTAGGTGCCAGGTGCACCGGTTTAAACAGGGTATGGTAGTAGGTGCCAGGAGCACCGGTTTAAACAGGATATGGTAGTAGGTGCCAGGAGCACCGGTTTGAACAGGGTATGGTAGAAGGTGCCAGGAGCACCGGTTTGAACAGGATATGGTAGTAGGTGCCAGGAGCACCGGTTTAAACAGGGTATGGTAGTAGGTGCCAGGCGCACCGGTTTGAACAGGGTATGGTAGTAGGTGCCAGGAGCACCGGTTTGAACAGGATATGGTAGTAGGTGCCAGGAGCACCGGTTTGAACAGGGTATGGTAGTAGGTGTCAGGCGCACTGGTTTAAACGGGGTATGGTAGTAGGTGCCAGGCGCACCGGTTTAAACAGGGTATGGTAGTAGGTGCCAGGAGCACCGGTTTAAACAGGGTATGGTAGTAGGTGCCAGGAGCACCGGTTTGAACAGGATATGGTAGTAGGTGCCAGGAGCACCGGTTTAAACAGGGTATGGTAGTAGGTGCCAGGAGCACCGGTTTGAACAGGGTATGGTAGTAGGTGCCAGGAGCACCGGTTTAAACAGGGTATGGTAGTAGGTGCCAGGCGCACCGGTTTAAACAGGATATGGTAGTAGGTGCCAGGAGCACCGGTTTAAACAGGATATGGTAGTAGGTGCCAGGAGCACCGGTTTAAACAGGATATGGTAGTAGGTGTCAGGCGCACCGGTTTGAACGTGTCAAGAACTGCAACGCTGCTGGCGTTTTCACACTCAACAGTTTCCCGTGTGATTCAAAGAATGGTCCACCACCCAAAAGGAAGTGGGAAGCACTGGAGTCAACATGGGCCAGCATCCCTGTGGAAACGCTTTCGACACCTTGTACAGTCCATGCCCTGAAGAATTCAGGCTGTTCTGAGGGCAAAAGTGGAGAGGGGCGGATTCAACTTAGGAAGGTGTTCTTAATGTTTGGTACTCAGTGTATATATATATAGGTGGTTAATGTAGATGAAATGAAGAGGACAACATCCATACAGGGAACATTTGATTTACATTCAATGTAAGAGTCAAATATGGCTTTTATCTGTACTTGACAAAGATGCTACAAAAAAAAAGTACAAGATGCGACATGACAGAATATGGAAAACGTACGGAGTGGTGGCATCATTCTGTGTTTCACAAACCGTGGTACCTACCCTGGGGGTTGTAAAGCAGTTCCTATTGTATGTTGTACTGGTATGCGTGTCTACATCAAGCCATATTTACACAGTCATCTGGATGGACATAAATGTGTGAAAAGTCCCTGAAACTGGAAGAGCAATAGTAAAGAGCTGTGTTACATATATATATATATATATACTGTATGTTACAGGAGAAGGTCAATCTGGGAAATGTATACGTTCCCAACAGGAAAGGAGCCAGCGTATGTTACAAGTGAAATCAGTTGACAGACAGGGTCGTAATCAGGGCAATTTATCTGGGAAACAAATAACACAAATGATTCAAGATAGCCTGAAAAGCATTTAAACATTTTCAGCAATCTTCAAAATATATCTTTACATTCCCCTTCAGAACAGAATGTCTCACCATATTAGTTGTCATGAGAGCGAGACTGTTATAAAGCGAGGGGTTCTCCCTTAAACACGACAGACATTCTTTACATTTCAGATGCTTATTAGATGGTAATATTATCAGTGGCATTTTAAAGATGATGTGTTTTCATCCTTTCTGATGATACCCAACGTAAAAACAGTTTCAGAAAATACTGGAAGACCCTATATTCTTAATTCAACTGTTGTTAGCCGTCATTAAGACTGTATCAGGGGCATACGTAAACACCAACTGGGGTTTAGAAAATAATAATCGTGAAGAAGGCCCATTATATATGTCCTGAACTCTGACCAGAAGAGAGGAGAAGTGACGGCGTGTTGGAACGCAGCAGAATGTGTTCCGTGTTCCGATTCTAGAACTCTGATGTTTCGGGTTCCGTCCTCCCTCTCAGATGCTCTCATCATCACTCATGTCCCAAATCTAAAGACAATAGAAACAAACATAACAAAAAAATCAGATAAACTGCTCACATGTAAGGGGGGAGAGGTAGAGAGAGAGAGAAAGAGACAGAGAGAGAGAGAGGTAGAGACAGAGGTAGAGAGAGAGAGAGAGAGAGGTAGAGAGAGAGAGGTAGAGACAGGGAGAGGTAGAGACAGAGAGAGAGGTAGAGGCAGAGACAGAGAGAGAGGTAGAGGCAGAGAGAGAGAGACAGAGAGAGAGAGGTAGAGACAGAGAGAGAGGTAGAGGCAGAGAGAGAGAGACAGAGAGAGAGAGGTAGAGGCAGAGAGAGAGAGACAGAGAGAGAGAGACAGAGAGAGAGGTAGAGGCAGAGAGAGAGAGACAGAGAGAGAGGTAGAGGCAGAGAGAGAGAGAGAGAGACAGAGAGAGAGGTAGAGGCAGAGAGGTAGAGGCAGAGAGAGAGCGAGGCAGAGAGAGACAGGTAGAGGCAGAGAGAGAGAGACAGAGAGAGAGAGAGACAGGTAGAGGCAGAGAGAGAGGTAGAGAGAGAGAGAGAGAGAGAGAGAGACAGAGCGAGGCAGAGAGAGAGAGAGACAGGTAGAGGCAGAGAGAGACAGAGAGAGAGAGAGACAGGTAGAGGCAGAGAGAGGTAGAGACAGAGAGAGAGGTAGAGACAGAGAGAGACAGAGAGGTAGAGAGAGAGTAGAGGCAGAGAGAGAGAGGTAGAGGCAGAGAGAGAGAGAGAGAGGCAGAGAGAGAGAGCGAAGAAGAAAAGGAATGGGTTTGCTTCATTTTAAAGAGACTGTACAGAAAGCCATCACCAAGCCCTGTATATAACCACAGATGATCCATTCTATTGGCCTGATACTGTAGTGGCCTCTCTCACAAGGAAAATACAATTCTTCAAAAATGGCAGTTGGGAGGAGGCAAGATCGTTTGGGACCAACCACTAGGTACGACAGCCACAAAGGTAAGGTTAGCGGTGTGGTAACTAGAGATGACCAGGCACAACTCCGATATATAGTGGGGGTTTTTCTCAAAGTTGCCAGGAAGTCAAGTGTCCTGCATATCTCAGTACACTGGTAACAACTTAATCATTATGACACTATTCCATCAAATAAACCTCACGTAGCAAATAAGACATTACATTTTTTTGTTGTTGCTATTAACCGAAGTTGACACTCATTGACCCTCTATACAACTGAGCTGCACTTCCTAAGAGAGCGGCAGGTCGTTATTGCGTTGGACTAGTTAACTGTAAGATTGGATCCTCTGAGCTGACAAGGTACAAATCTGTCGTTCTGCCCCTGAACAGGCAGTTAAACCCACTGTTCCCAGGCCGTCATTGAAAATAAGAATTTGTTGTTAACTGACTTGTCTAGGTAAAGGTAAAATAAAGGTGTAAAAAATGTATATATATATATATTTTTTTTTAAATCGGCATAATCGGTGTCAGGGAGGGAGGGGGGAAGAGAGCGAGTGCTAAAGTGGGACATAACAGCACATTCATATCAAACAAAGTATCTTCATTGTTCCTCTGGTGAGAGGGAGACCGCAAGAGAGAGAGAGAGAGGGAGACTATCGAGAGAGAGAGAGGGAGACAGCGAGAGAGCGAGAGAGGGAGACAGCGAGAGAGGGAGACAGCGAGAGAGAGCGAGAGAGGGAGACAGCGAGAGAGCGAGAGAGGGAGACAGCGAGAGAGCGAGAGAGGGAGACAGCGAGAGAGAGAGAGAGAGGGAGACAGCGAGAGAGGGAGACAGCGAGAGAGAGAGAGAGAGAGGGAGACAGCGAGAGAGAGAGAGAGAGAGGGAGACAGCGAGAGAGAGGGAGACAGCGAGAGAGAGAGAGAGAGAGAGGGAGAGAGAGAGAAGGAGACAGCGAGAGAGAGAGAGAGAGGGAGGGAGACAGCGAGCGAGAGAGAGGGAGACAGCGAGAGAGCGAGAGAGGGAGACAGCGAGAGAGCGAGAGAGGGAGACAGCGAGAGAGAGAGAGAGGGAGACAGCGAGAGAGAGAGAGAGAGGGAGACAGCGAGAGAGAGAGAGAGAGAGAGAGGGAGAGAGAGAGAAGGAGACAGCGAGAGAGAGAGAGGGAGACAGCAAGAGAGAGAGGGAGACAGCAAGAGAGAGAGGGAGACAGCAAGAGAGAGAGAGAGACAGCGAGAGAGAGAGGGAGACAGCGAGAGAGAGAGGGAGACAGCGAGAGAGAGAGAGACAGCGAGAGAGAGAGAGAGAGAGAGAGAGACAGCGAGCGAGAGAGAGAGAGAGAGAGAGAGACAGCGAGAGAGAGAGAGAGAGAGACAGCGAGAGAGAGAGACAGCGAGAGCGAGAGAGAGACAGCGAGAGCGAGAGAGAGAGACAGCGAGAGAGAGCGAGAGAGAGAGACAGCGAGAGAGAGAGAGACAGCGAGAGAGAGGAAGGGAGACAGCGAGCGAGAGAGAGAGAGGGAGACAGCGAGAGAGAGCGAGCGAGAGAGAGAGAGAGAGCGAGAGAGAGAGAGAGAGAGAGAGCGAGAGACAGCGAGAGAGAGAGAGAGGGAGACAGCGAGAGAGAGAGAGAGGGAGACAGCGAGAGAGAGAGAGAGGGAGACAGCGAGAGAGAGAGAGAGGGAGACAGCGAGAGAGAGAGAGACAGCGAGAGAGAGAGAGACAGCGAGAGAGAGAGAGAGAGAGAGGGAGAGAGAGAGAAGGAGACAGCGAGAGAGAGAGAGAGAGGGAGGGAGACAGCGAGCGAGAGAGAGGGAGACAGCGAGAGAGCGAGAGAGGGAGACAGCGAGAGAGCGAGAGAGGGAGACAGCGAGAGAGAGAGAGAGGGAGACAGCGAGAGAGAGAGAGAGAGAGGGAGACAGCGAGAGAGAGAGAGAGAGGGAGACAGCGAGAGAGAGAGAGAGAGAGAGAGAGAGAGGGAGAGAGAGAGAAGGAGACAGCGAGAGAGAGAGAGGGAGACAGCAAGAGAGAGAGGGAGACAGCAAGAGAGAGAGGGAGACAGCAAGAGAGAGAGAGACAGCGAGAGAGAGAGGGAGACAGCGAGAGAGAGAGGGAGACAGCGAGAGAGAGAGAGACAGCGAGAGAGAGAGAGAGAGAGAGAGAGACAGCGAGAGAGAGAGAGAGAGAGAGACAGCGAGAGAGAGAGAGAGAGAGACAGCGAGAGAGAGAGACAGCGAGAGAGAGAGAGAGACAGCGAGAGCGAGAGAGAGAGACAGCGAGAGAGAGCGAGAGAGAGAGACAGCGAGAGAGAGAGAGACAGCGAGAGAGAGGAAGGGAGACAGCGAGCGAGAGAGAGAGAGGGAGACAGCGAGAGAGAGCGAGCGAGAGAGAGAGAGAGCGAGAGAGAGAGAGCGAGAGAGAGAGAGAGAGAGAGAGCGAGAGACAGCGAGAGAGAGAGAGAGGGAGACAGCGAGAGAGAGAGAGAGGGAGACAGCGAGAGAGAGAGAGAGGGAGACAGCGAGAGAGAGAGAGAGGGAGACAGCGAGAGAGAGAGAGAGGGAGACAGCGAGAGAGAGAGAGAGGGAGACAGCGAGAGAGAGAGAGAGGGAGACAGCGAGAGAGGGAGACAGGGAGACAGCGAGAGAGGGAGACAGCGAGAGAGGGAGACAGAGAGAGGGGGAGACAGCGAGAGAGGGAGACAGGGAGACAGCGAGAGAGGGAGACAGCGAGAGAGGGAGACAGCGAGAGTGGGAGACAGCGAGAGAGGGAGACAGCGAGAGAGGGAGACAGCGAGAGGGGGAGACAGCGAGAGGGGGAGACAGCGAGAGGGGGAGACAGCGAGAGGGGGAGACAGCGAGAGGGGGAGACAGCGAGAGGGGGAGACAGCGAGAAGGGGAGACAGCGAGAAGGGGAGACAGCGAGAAGGGGAGACAGACAGAAAGAGAGCGAGCTGCAGTGGGACCTAACAGCACATTAATATCAAACAAAGTACCTTCATTGTTTCTCTGTTGCTACTTTATAAACATCAAAAGGACAGCGAGAGGAAATGCTTTGAAACAGACCAACTGGTGCTCAGAGCCTCTGTGTGTGTGTGTGTGTGTGTGTGTGTGTGTGTGTGTGTGTGTGTGTGTGTGTGTGTGTGTGTGTGTGTGTGTGTTTGTGTGTGTTTGGGTGTGTGTGTGTGTATTTCTGTAATCTGGATAGCTAGTTGGTACTAAAACCATCACTTTACTTTGGGGAGGGGGGATTTGGTTAGTTGGAGTACTTTGTTATTCCAAACAGCCCTGTAGTTTTATAGAATAAACCATCCAAACTCCTTATCTTTCTTAGAACAGCTACCCCTTGTCCTTCGGCCATTTTGTCATTGCCATTTTCCATTCTCCTTTCTGATCGTTGCTGGAACTCTAACCTAAGACAGAGATATCCTACATCACCATCTGCTTGAACTAAAGGTACAAGCAGAAGACCAGTCCTGCGGTCAGCGTTCAGTGTACTGATTCCCCTCTTATCTATTGGGAACAGGTTATGTATGACTAAACTCTAATCAAGGCTGTATAAGAGATATGACTGCAGTTGCCAATTCCAGCAGATTAGCCAGAGATGAAGCCTGCCCTGCCCGGGACTAGACAGAGATGAAGCCTGCCCTGCCCGGGACTAGCCAGAGATGAAGCCTGCCCTGCCCGGGACTAGCCAGAGATGAAGCCTGCCCTGCCCGGGACTAGCCAGAGATGAAGCCTGCCCTGCCCGGGACTAGCCAGAGATGAAGCCTGCCATACCCGGGACTAGCCAGAGATGAAGCCTGCCCTGCCCGGGACTAGCCAGAGATGAAGCCTGCCCTGCCCGGGACTAGCCAGAGATGAAGCCTGCCCTGCCCGGGACTAGCCAGAGATGAAGCCTGCCCTGCCCGGGACTAGCCAGAGATGAAGCCTGCCCTGCCCGGGACTAGACAGAGATGAAGCCTGCCCTGCCCGGGACTAGACATAGATGAAGCCTGCCCTGCCCGGGACTAGACAGAGATGAAGCCTGCCCTGCCCGGGACTAGCCAGAGATGGAGCCTGCCCTGCCCGGGACTAGCCAGAGATGGAGCCTGCCCTGCCCGGAACTAGACAGAGATGAAGCCTGCCATACCCGGGACTAGCCAGAGATGAAGCCTGCCCTGCCCGGGACTAGCCAGAGATGAAGCCTGCCCTGCCCGGGACTAGCCAGAGATGAAGCCTGCCCAGCCCGGGACTAGACAGAGATGAAGCCTGCCCTGCCCGGGACTAGACATAGATGAAGCCTGCCCTGCCCGGGACTAGACAGAGATGAAGCCTGCCCTGCCCGGGACTAGCCAGAGATGGAGCCTGCCCTGCCCGGGACTAGCCAGAGATGGAGCCTGCCCTGCCCGGGACTAGACAGAGATGAAGCCTGCCCTACCCAGGACTAGACAGAGATGAAGCCTGCCATACCCGGGACTAGCCAGAGATGAAGCCTGCCATACCCGGGACTAGACAGAGATGAAGCCTGCCCTGCCCGGGACTAGCCAGAGATGAAGCCTGCCCTGCCCAGGACTAGACAGAGATGAAGCCTGCCATACCCGGGACTAGCCAGAGATGAAGCCTGCCATACCCGGGACTAGCCAGAGATGAAGCCTGCCATACCCGGGACTAGCCAGAGATGAAGCCTTGCCTTTTGTAGATGAATTACCATAATGTTCTGTCCCACCAACAGTAGCTCTTAAACCACATCTGTTTTACATATATTATGATTAAAAACACATAAGACATAAAATAAAACAGGCCTCCTTTTATCCTTTAGGATTAAAACTGAAACCATTAGCAGCAGTTAAACTAAGGACCACACGGGGGTCACCCAGGGTAGCAGATCTGGGTTCAAATATTATCCGAAAACTTTTCTAAATGCTTTCAGCCTGTCTGGACTTTCCTCGTAGTTCAATTGCAACAGGCAAGGTCAATCAAGCCCAGATAATGTATTTTGAAATGATTTCAAATAGTATTTGAACCCAGGTCTGCTTAAATCTCCCATTCAGGAGGGGGATGCGCGTAGACTTAACCACCAACTGGGTACAGGCCATTAGGCAGGGCTGCTGACTCAAGAGTCAGATGTATACACAATCACTAAATATAGACAGTTATAAACACGAACACATCAATGCAGAAGCCTGATTATTCGGATCAGAGTCGTCGGAGCTCTAATGACGAGGATAGAACAGAAAACAAGATACTTGAAATAAATTAAAACCCCTAATTCACTACATCCACAGATAATCAGTCTCAGAAACCCCTAATCAAATGAACACAACACCTTCACAGCTCAAGTTAACTGCCAATCACTACAACATGCTGCTGTCACAGAATATACTGAACAGTTATTCCCCATGGCGTTGTTCCATACCCGGTCTGATGAATCACAGGTGAGATTACACAACAGCTCTGTGTGTCAACGAGCTCACCTGGTAGTGTAGCTGTTAGAGCCTGTAGACCAGTGTCCCAACTCCAGTCCCTCCTGTTGGGGGGGACTGGAGTTGGGCTGTTGGGGGGGGACTGGAGTTGGGATGGACTGGAGTTGGGCTGTTAGGGGGGGACTGGAGTTGGGCTGGACTGGAGTTGGGCTGGACTGGAGTTGGGCTGGACTGGAGTTGGGCTGGACTGGAGTTGGGCTGTTGGGGGGGACTGGAGTTGGGCTGTTGGGGGGGGACTGGAGTTGGGCTGTTGGGGGGGGACTGGAGTTGGGCTGTTGGGGGGGGACTGGAGTTGGGCAGTTGGGGGGGGACTGGAGTTGGGCTGTTGGGGGGGGACTGGAGTTGGGCTGTTGGGGGGGGACTGGAGTTGGGCTGTTAGGGGGGAAATGGAGTTGGGGGGGACTGGAGTTGGGCTGTTAGGGCTGGACTGGAGTTGGGCTGTTGGGGGGGGACTGGAGTTGGGCTGTTGGGGGGGGACTGGAGTTGGGCTGTTGGGGGGGGACTGGAGTTGGGCTGTTGGGGGGGGACTGGAGTTGGGCTGTTGGGGGGGGACTGGAGTTGGGCTGTTGGGGGGGGACTGGAGTTGGGCTGTTGGGGGGGGACTGGAGTTGGGCTGTTGGGGGGGGACTGGAGTTGGGCTGTTGGGGGGGACTGGAGTTGGGCTGTTGGGGGGGGGACTGGAGCTGGGCTGTTGGGGGGGGGACTGGAGCTGGGCTGTTGGGGGGGGGACTGGAGCTGGGCTGTTGGGGGGGACTGGAGTTGGGCTGGGCTGTTGGGGGGGACTGGAGTTGGGCTGGACTGGAGTTGGGCTGTTAGGGGGGGGACTGGAGTTGGGCTGTTAGGGGGGGGACTGGAGTTGGGCTGTTAGGGAGGGGACTGGAGTTGGGCTGTTAGGGGGGGGACTGGAGTTGGGCTGTTAGGGGGGGGACTGGAGTTGGGCTGTTAGGGCTGGACTGGAGTTGGGCTGTTGGGGGGGGGGGGGGCTGGAGCTGGGCTGTTGGGGGGTGGGACTGGAGCTGGGCTGTTGGGGGGGACTGGAGTTGGGCTGGACTGGAGTTGGGCTGTTGGGGGGGACTGGAGTTGGGCTGTTAGGGGGGGACTGGAGTTGGGCTGTTAGGGGGGGGACTGGAGTTGGGCTGTTAGGGCTGGACTGGAGTTGGGCTGTTGGGGGGGTACTGGATTTGGGCTGGACTGGAGTTGGGCTGGACTGGAGTTGGGCTGGACTGGAGTTGGGCTGTTGGGGGGGTACTGGAGTTGGGCTGTTGTGCTGGACTGGAGTTGGGCTGGACTGGAGTTGGGCTGTTAGGGGGGGACTGGAGTTGGGCTGTTAGGGGGGGGACTGGAGTTGGGCTGTTAGGGCTGGACTGGAGTTGGGCTGTTGGGGGGGTACTGGAGTTGGGCTGGAGTGGAGTTGGGCTGGACTGGAGTTGGGCTGGACTGGAGTTGGGCTGTTAGGGGGGGACTGGAGTTGGGCTTTTAGGGGGGGACTGGAGTTGGGCTTTTAGGGGGGGACTGGAGTTGGGCTTTTAGGGGGGGACTGGAGTTGGGCTTTTAGGGGGGGACTGGAGTTGGGCTTTTAGGGGGGGACACACAAATGAACAGAGCTTTATGCAACAAGCTCACCTGTGGTTTACCAGAAGCTATGGGAAAAGTTACTAAGACACGAAGACAATAGGACTACTGTCCAGGTGGGTGAGTTACCATAACAGCTAGGTAAAGCAAGCAAGCAAGCCAGCCAGCCAGGCTTCTCGGTCTGGCAGAACACAGTTATTCTAACATGACAGAACACAGCTCTACCTTTTAAAAACACGTGTGTGTGCGTGTGTCAGTCAGGCTGTGACAGAAGAATGTCAGGAAGGGGTGTGTGTGTCCGCAGCCCTGACACCAGTTCCTCTACTTCCTCAATGAAGAGAGTATGACTGAATCCCCCCCCCCCCCCCCCCCCCCCCCAGAGAGTATGACTGCATTCCCCCCCCCCCCAGAGAGTATGACTGCATCCCCCACTCCCCCCCAGAGAGTATGACTGCATCCCCCACTCCCACCCAGAGAGTATGACTGACCCCCCACTCCCACCCCAGAGAGTATGACTGACCCCCCACTCCCACCCCAGAGAGTATGACTGACCCCCCACTCCCACCCCAGAGAGTATGACTGACCCCCCCACTCCCACCCCAGAGAGTATGACTGACCCCCCACTCCCCCCCAGAGAGTATGACTGCATCCCCCACTCCCACCCCAGAGAGTATGACTGACCCCCCACTCCCACCCCAGAGAGTATGACTGAATCCCCCACTCCCACCCCAGAGAGTATGACTGACCCCCCACTCCCACCCCAGAGAGTATGACTGACCCCCCACTCCCTCCCCCCCAGAGAGTATGACTGAATCCCCCACTCCTCAGAGAGTATGACTGAATCCCCTCCCCCCCAGAGAGTATGACTGAATCCCCTCCCCCCCAGAGAGTATGACTGAATCCCCCCAGAGAGTATGACTGAATCCCCCCCAGAGAGTATGACTGCATCCCCCACTCCCCAGAGAGTATGACTGAATCCCCCCAGAGAGTATGACTGAATCCCCCCCAGAGAGTATGACTGAATCCCCTCCCCCCCAGAGAGTATGACTGAATCCCACCAGAGAGTATGACTGAATCCCCCCCAGAGAGTATGACTGAATCCCCCCCAGAGAGTATGCCTGAATTCAGGGGGGGTGGTGGAGAGGAGGGGAGAGGGGGGGTGGTGGAGAGGAGAGGGGGGGTGGTGGAGAGGAGGGAAGGGGTGGTGGAGAGGAGGGGTGGTGGAGATGAGGGGTGGTGGAGAGGAGAGGAGGGGAGGGGTGGTGGAGGGGTGGTGGAGAGGAGAGGAGGGGAGGGGTGGTGGAGAGGAGAGGAGGGGAGGGGTGGTGGAGAGGAGAGGAGGGGAGGGGTGGTGGAGAGGAGGGGAGAGGGGGGGTGGTGGAGAGGAGAGGGGGGGTGGTGGAGAGGAGGGAAGGGGTGGTGGAGAGGAGGGGTGGTGGAGATGAGGGGTGGTGGAGAGGAGAGGAGGGAAGGGGTGGTGGAGAGGAGGGGAGGGGGGGTGGTGGAGAGGAGGGGAGGGAAGGGGTGGTGGAGAGGAGAGGAGGGGTGGTGGAGAGGAGGGGTGGTGGAGAGGAGGGGAGGGAAGGGGTGGTGGAGAGGAGAGGAGGGGAGGGGTGGTGGAGAGGAGAGGAGAGGAGGGGTGGTGGAGAGGAGATGAGGGGTGGTGGAGAGGAGGGGAGGGAAGGGGTGGTGGAGAGGAGAGGAGGGGAGGGGTGGTGGAGAGGAGCTGAGGGGTGGTGGAGAGGAGGGGAGAGGGGGGGTGGTGGAGAGGAGAGGAGATGAGGGGTGGTGGAGAGGAGGGGAGAGGGGGGGTGGTGGAGAGGAGGGAAGGGGTGGTGGAGAGGAGAGGAGGGAAGGGGTGGTGGAGAGGAGAGGAGGGGAGGGGTGGTGGAGAGGAGAGGAGATGAGGGGTGGTGGAGAGGAGGGGAGAGGGGGGGTGGTGGAGAGGAGGGAAGGGGTGGTGGAGAGGAGGGGTGGGAAGGGGTGGTGGAGAGGAGAGGAGGGAAGGGGTGGTGGAGAGGAGAGGAGGGAAGGGGTGGTGGAGAGGAGAGGAGGGGAGGGGTGGTGGAGAGGAGAGGAGAGGAGGGGTGGTGGAGAGGAGAGGAGGGGTGGTGGAGAGGAGAGGAGGGGTGGTGGAGAGGAGAGGAGGGGAGGGGTGGTGGAGAGGAGAGGAGGGGAGGGGTGGTGGAGAGGAGGGGAGGGAAGGGTGGTGGAGAGGAGGGGAGGGAAGGGGTGGTGGAGAGGAGAGGAGGGAAGGGGTGGTGGAGAGGAGAGGAGGGGAGGGGTGGTGGAGAGGAGAGGAGGGGTGGTGGAGATGAGAGGAGATGAGGGGTGGTGGAGAGGAGGGGAGAGGGGGGGTGGTGGAGAGGAGGGGAGAGGGGGGGTGGTGGAGAGGAGGGAAGGGGTGGTGGAGAGGAGAGGAGGGAAGGGGTGGTGGAGAGGAGAGGAGGGGAGGGGTGGTGGAGAGGAGAGGAGATGAGGGGTGGTGGAGAGGAGGGGAGAGGGGGGGTGGTGGAGAGGAGGGAAGGGGTGGTGGAGAGGAGGGGTGGGAAGGGGTGGTGGAGAGGAGAGGAGGGAAGGGGTGGTGGAGAGGAGGGGAGGGGTGGTGGAGAGGAGGGGTGGTGGAGAGGAGAGGAGGGAAGGGGTGGTGGAGAGGAGAGGAGGGGTGGTGGAGAGGAGGGGAGGGAAGGGGTGGTGGAGAGGAGAGGAGGGGTGGTGGAGAGGAGAGGAGATGAGGGGTGGTGGAGAGGAGGGGAGAGGGGGGGTGGTGGAGAGGAGGGGAGAGGGGGGGTGGTGGAGAGGAGAGGAGATGAGGGGTGGTGGAGAGGAGAGGAGGGGAGGGGTGGTGGAGAGGAGAGGAGATGAGGGGTGGTGGAGAGGAGGGGAGAGGGGGGGTGGTGGAGAGGAGAGGAGAGGGGGGGTGGTGGAGAGGAGAGGAGAGGGGGGGTGGTGGAGAGGAGAGGAGAGGGGGGGTGGTGGAGAGGAGAGGAGAGGGGGGGTGGTGGAGAGGAGGGAAGGGGTGGTGGAGAGGAGGGGAGGTGGAGAGGAGGGGAGGGAAGGGGTGGAGGAGAGGAGAGGAGGGAAGGGGTGGTGGAGAGGAGGGGAGGGAAGGGGTGGTGGAGAGGAGGGGAGGGAAGGGGTGGTGGAGAGGAGGGGTGGTGGAGAGGAGAGGAGGGAAGGGGTGGTGGAGAGGAGAGGAGGGAAGGGGTGGTGGAGAGGAGAGGAGGGGAGGGAAGGGGTGGTGGAGAGGAGGGGAGGGAAGGGGTGGTGGAGAGGAGAGGAGGGGTGGTGGAGAGGAGGGGTGGTGGAGAGGAGGGGAGGGAAGGGGTGGTGGAGAGGAGGGGAGGGAAGGGGTGGTGGAGAGGAGGGGAGGGAAGGGGTGGTGGAGAGGAGGGGAGGGAAGGGGTGGTGGAGAGGAGAGGAGGGGTGGTGGAGAGGAGAGGAGGGGTGGTGGAGAGGAGGGGAGGGAAGGGGTGGTGGAGAGGAGAGGAGGGGTGGTGGAGAGGAGAGGAGGGGTGGTGGAGAGGAGGGGAGGGAAGGGGTGGTGGAGAGGAGAGGGGGGAAGGGGTGGTGGAGAGGAGAGGGGGGAAGGGGTGGTGGAGAGGAGAGGAGGGGTGGTGGAGAGGAGAGGAGGGGTGGTGGAGAGGAGGGGAGGGAAGGGGTGGTGGAGAGGAGAGGGGGGAAGGGGTGGTGGAGAGGAGAGGAGGGGTGGTGGAGAGGAGAGGGGGGGTGGTGGAGAGGAGGGGGAACAGGGTTATAGTGGGACAGGACAGGGGGACTTGTAGTGGGAAAAGGGTTCTAGTGAAGATCCCAGCTGAGGTCATGTCCTGCCTGTGTTTTCAAACTCAGACTACAGAAACAACACACCACAACCAGGCTTAGAGGGGGAGGAAAAGATGAGAGGAGGGAGGAGGAGAGGGAGAGTGTTTCAGAAACACCAGGGGTTTTCCCCTCTCTGTCAGCAGGGGCTCTGGACTGCTTTCCTGCATGGCCTCTCCTCTCCTCTCCTCTCCTCTCCTCTCCTCTCCAGCTGTCACCACCTTACACAGTCCTACAGTCCCTACAGTACAGTCAGCACTGAATAACCGAACACTAACAACCAACCAGTACGGGCTAGCTGTACTATAGCTAACCCTGGGTCCTGCTAATTACCCACAACCACCCAGATACCCAGAACCACCCCAAACATCTACCACCCCAAACTACCCTCAACATCACCAAACGACCCTCACCATCTCCAAACTACCCTCACCATCCCCAAACTACCCTCACCATCCCCAAACTACCCTCACCATCCCCAAACTACCGTCAACAATCTACCCACAACATCCCCAAACTACCCTCAACAAACTACCCTCAACATCCCCAAACTACCCTCACCATCCCCAAACAACCCTCACCATCCCCAAACTACCCTCACCATCCCCAAACAACCCTCACCATCCCCAAACTACCCTCACCATCCCCAAACTACCGTCAACAAACTACCCTCACCATCCCCAAACAACCCTCACCATCCCCAAACTACCCTCAACATCCCCAAACAACCCTCAACAAACTACCCTCAACATCCCCAAACTACCCTCAACAAACAACCCTCACCATCCCCAAACTACCCTCACCATCCCCAAACAACCCTCACCATCCCCAAACTACCCTCAACATCCCCAAACTACCGTCAACAAACAACCCTCAACATCCCCAAACTACCCTCAACAAACAACCCTCAACATCCCCAATCTACCCTCAACAAACAACCCTCAACATCCCCAAACAACCCTCAACATCCCCAAACTACCCTCAACAAACAACCCTCACCATCCCCAAACTACCCTCAACATCCCCAAACTACCCTCAACAAACAACCCTCAACATCCCCAAACTACCCTCAACAAACAACCCTCAACATCCCCAATCTACCCTCAACAAACAACCCTCAACATCCCCAAACAACCCTCAACATCCCCAAACTACCCTCAACAAACAACCCTCACCATCCCCAAACTACCCTCAACATCCCCAAACTACCCTCAACAAACTACCCTCAACATCCCCAAACAACCCTCAACATCCCCAAACTAACCTCAACAAACTACCCTCAACATCCCCAAACAACCCTCAACATCCCCAAACTACCCTCAACATCCCCAAACAACCCTCAACATCCCCAAACTACCCTCAACATCACCAAACGACCCTCACCATCTCCAAACTACCCTCACCATCCCCAAACTACCCTCACCATCCCCAAACTACCCTCACCATCCCCAAACTACCGTCAACAATCTACCCACAACATCCCCAAACTACCCTCAACAAACTACCCTCAACATCCCCAAACTACCCTCACCATCCCCAAACAACCCTCACCATCCCCAAACTACCCTCACCATCCCCAAACAACCCTCACCATCCCCAAACTACCCTCACCATCCCCAAACTACCGTCAACAAACTACCCTCACCATCCCCAAACAACCCTCACCATCCCCAAACTACCCTCAACATCCCCAAACAACCCTCAACAAACTACCCTCAACATCCCCAAACTACCCTCAACAAACAACCCTCACCATCCCCAAACTACCCTCACCATCCCCAAACAACCCTCACCATCCCCAAACTACCCTCAACATCCCCAAACTACCCTCAACAAACAACCCTCAACATCCCCAAACTACCCTCAACAAACAACCCTCAACATCCCCAATCTACCCTCAACAAACAACCCTCAACATCCCCAAACAACCCTCAACATCCCCAAACTACCCTCAACAAACAACCCTCACCATCCCCAAACTACCCTCAACATCCCCAAACTACCCTCAACAAACAACCCTCAACATCCCCAAACTACCCTCAACAAACAACCCTCAACATCCCCAATCTACCCTCAACAAACAACCCTCAACATCCCCAAACAACCCTCAACATCCCCAAACTACCCTCAACAAACTACCCTCAACATCCCCAAACAACCCTCAACATCCCCAAACTAACCTCAACAAACTACCCTCAACATCCCCAAACAACCCTCAACATCCCCAAACTACCCTCAACATCCCCAAACAACCCTCAACATCCCCAAACAACCCTCAACATCCCCAAACAACCCTCAACATCCCCAAACAACCCTCAACATCCCCAAACTACCCTCAACATCCCCAAACTACCCTCAACATCCCCAAACTACCCTCAACATCCCCAAACAACCCTCAACATCCCCAAACTAACCTCAACAAACTACCCTCAACATCCCCAAACAACCCTCAACATCCCCAAACTAACCTCAACAAACTACCCTCAACATCCCCAAACAACCCTCAACATCCCCAAACTACCCTCAACATCCCCAAACAACCCTCAACATCCCCAAACAACCCTCAACATCCCCAAACTACCCTCAACATCCCCAAACTACCCTCAACATCCCCAAACAACCCTCAACATCCCCAAACAACCCTCAACATCCCCAAACTACCCTCAACATCCCCAAACTACCCTCAACATCCCCAAACTACCCTCAACATCCCCAAACAACCCTCAACATCCCCAAACTAACCTCAACAAACTACCCTCAACATCCCCAAACAACCCAAAACCACTCCACAAAGAGTATCTCTCTCTCTGATTCTCCTTCTCCCTCAACTTGCCCCACCCTTAGTCACCCTTCTCTCTGGGCTCCATTTCCAGCAGATTCACTTAAATACCAGCTACAAAAACACAGTCCGTCTCTCCTGGGTGTGGTGGTCGAGAGAGAGAGGGAGAGAGAGCAAGAGCACAAGCTGTGGTTTGTTGTTCACAAGCAGTGCAACTCCTCTCTCTCTCTCTCTCTCTCTCTCTCTCTCTCTCTCTCTCTCTCTCTCTCTCTCCCCTTTTTTTTAAAAAATCTCCCTCTCTCACGGTGTGTGTGTGTGCGCAACACATTTCCTTCCCTACATAAGCGGTTCAGGAAAACCCTTGCCATCCCAAACCCTGTTAATTTCAGTGACTTAACTCAAAATCAGCAATAGTTCTCCTGTATTGTACTGAAAATCATCCAAAACAGAGAGAATAAACACCCATAGCTGTGTGTTACTGGATGGTTGTTATGTGTGTTACTGGCTGGTTGTTGTGTGTGTTACTGGCTGGTTGTTTTGTGCTCCTGGCTGGTTGTGTTGTGTTACTGGCTGGTTGTGTTGTGTTACTGGCTGGTTGTGTTGTGTTACTGGCTGGTTGTCGTGTGTTACTGGCTGGTTGTCGTGTGTTACTGGCTGGTTGTTGTGTGTTACTGGCTGGTTGTCGTGTGTGTTACTGGCTGGTTGTCATGTGTGTTACTGGCTGGTTGTCATGTGTTACTGGCTGGTTGTCATGTGTTACTGGCTGGTTGTCGTGTGTTACTGGCTGGTTGTCGTGTGTTACTGGCTGGTTGTCGTGTGTTACTGGCTGGTTGTCGTGTGTTACTGGCTGGTTGTCGTGTGTTACTGGCTGGTTGTCGTGTGTTACTGGCTGGTTGTCGTGTGTTACTGGCTGGTTGTCGTGTGTTACTGGCTGGTTGTCGTGTGCTACTGGCTGGTTGTGTTGTGCTACTGGCTGGTTGTGTTGTGTTACTGGCTGGTTGTGTTACTGGCTGGTTGTGTTACTGGCTGGTTGTGTTACTGGCTGGTTGTGTTACTGGCTGGTTGTGTTACTGGCTGGTTGTGTTGTGTGTTACTGGCTGGTTGTCGTGTGTTACTGGCTGGTTGTCGTGTGTTACTGGCTGGTTGTCGTGTGTTACTGGCTGGTTGTCGTGTGTTACTGGCTGGTTGTCGTGTGTTACTGGCTGGTTGTCGTGTGCTACTGGCTGGTTGTGTTGTGCTACTGGCTGGTTGTGTTGTGTTACTGGCTGGTTGTGTTACTGGCTGGTTGTGTTACTGGCTGGTTGTGTTGTGTGTTACTGGCTGGTTGTGTTGTGTGTTACTGGCTGGTTGTGTTGTGTGTTACTGGCTGGTTGTGTTGTGTGTTACTGGCTGGTTGTGTTGTGTGTTACTGGCTGGTTGTCGTGTGTTACTGGCTGGTTGTCGTGTGTTACTGGCTGGTTGTCGTGTGTTACTGGCTGGTTGTCGTGTGTTACTGGCTGGTTGTCGTGTGTTACTGGCTGGTTGTCGTGTGTTACTGGCTGGTTGCCGTGTGTTACTGGCTGGTTGTGTTGTGTGTTACTGGCTGGTTGTGTTGTGTGTTACTGGCTGGTTGTGTTGTGTGTTACTGGCTGGTTGTGTTGTGTGTTACTGGCTGGTTGTGTTGTGTGTTACTGGCTGGTTGTGTTGTGTGTTACTGGCTGGTTGTGTTGTGTTACTGGCTGGTTGTTATGTGTTACTGGCTGGTTGTTGTGTGTTACTGGCTGGTTGTCGTGTGTGTTACTGGATGGTGTTCGTGTGTTACTGGCTGGTTGTCGTGTGTTACTGGCTGGTTGTCATGCGTTACTGGCTGGTTGTCATGCGTTACTGGCTGGTTGTCATGCGTTACTGGCTGGTTGTCATGTGTTACTGGCTGGTTGTCATGTGTTACTGGCTGGTTGTCGTGTGTTACTGGCTGGTTGTCGTGTGCTACTGGCTGGTTGTGTTGTGTTACTGGCTGGTTGTTGTGTGTTACTGGCTGGTTGTGTTGTGTGTTACTGGTTGGTTGTGTTGTGTGTTACTGGCTGGTTGTTGTTGTGTGTTACTGGCTGGTTGTTGTTGTGTGTTACTGGCTGGTTGTTGTGTGTGTTACTGGCTGGTTGTTGTGTGTGTTACTGGCTGGTTGTTGTGTGTGTTACTGGCTGGTTGTTATGTGTTACTGGCTGGTTGTTATGTGTTACTGGCTGGTTGTTGTGTGTTACCGGCTGGTTGTTGTGTGTGTTACTGGCTGATTGTTGTGTGTGTTACTGGCTGGTTGTTGTGTGTGTTACTGGCTGGTTGTCATGTGTTACTGGCTGGTTGTCATGTGTTACTGGCTGGTTGTCATGTGTTACTGGCTGGTTGTCATGTGTTACTGGCTGGTTGTCATGTGTTACTGGCTGGTTGCTGTGTGCTACTGGCTGGTTGTGTTGTGCTACTGGCTGGTTGTGTTGTGTTACTGGCTGGTTGTTATGTGTTACTGGCTGGTTGTTGTGTGTGTTACTGGCTGGTTGTTGTGTGTTACTGGCTGGTTGTTGTGTGTTACTGGCTGGTTGTCGTGTGTGTTACTGGATGGTTGTCATGTGTTACTGGCTGGTTGTGTTACTGGCTGGTTGTCGTGTGTTACTGGCTGGTTGTCGTGTGTTACTGGATGGTTGTCGTGTGTTACTGGTTGGTTGTCGTGTGTTACTGGCTGGTTGTCGTGTGTTACTGGCTGGTTGTCGTGTGTTACTGGCTGGTTGTCGTGTGTTACTGGTTGGTTGTCGTGTGTTACTGGCTGGTTGTCGTGTGTTACTGGCTGGTTGTTATGTGTTACTGGCTGGTTGTTGTGTGTGTTACTGGCTGGTTGTTGTGTGTTACTGGCTGGTTGTCGTGTGTGTTACTGGATGGTTGTCATGTGTTACTGGCTGGTTGTGTTACTGGCTGGTTGTCGTGTGTTACTGGCTGGTTGTCGTGTGTTACTGGATGGTTGTCGTGTGTTACTGGTTGGTTGTCGTGTGTTACTGGCTGGTTGTCGTGTGTTACTGGCTGGTTGTCGTGTGTTACTGGCTGGTTGTCGTGTGTTACTGGCTGGTTGTGTTGTGTTACTGGTTGGTTGTCATGCGTTACTGGCTGGTTGTCATGCGTTACTGGCTGGTTGTCATGCGATACTGGCTGGTTGTCATGTGTTACTGGCTGGTTGTGTTGTGTTACTGGCTGGTTGTGTTGTGTTACTGGCTGGTTGTTATGTGTTACTGGCTGGTTGTTGTGTGTGTTACTGGCTGGTTGTTGTGTGTTACTGGCTGGTTGTTGTGTGTTACTGGCTGGTTGTCGTGTGTGTTACTGGATGGTTGTCATGTGTTACTGGCTGGTTGTGTTACTGGCTGGTTGTCGTGTGTTACTGGCTGGTTGTCGTGTGTTACTGGCTGGTTGTCGTGTGTTACTGGCTGGTTGTCGTGTGTTACTGGCTGGTTGTCGTGTGTTACTGGTTGGTTGTCATGCGTTACTGGCTGGTTGTCATGCGTTACTGGCTGGTTGTCATGCGTTACTGGCTGGTTGTCATGCGTTACTGGCTGGTTGTCATGCGTTACTGGCTGGTTGTCATGTGTTACTGGCTGGTTGTCGTGTGTTACTGGCTGGTTGTCGTGTGCTACTGGCTGGTTGTGTTGTGTTACTGGCTGGTTGTTGTGTGTTACTGGCTGGTTGTGTTGTGTGTTACTGGCTGGTTGTTGTTGTGTGTTACTGGCTGGTTGTTGTGTGTGTTACTGGCTGGTTGTTGTGTGTGTTACTGGCTGGTTGTTATGCGTTACTGGCTGGTTGTTGTGTGTTACCGGCTGGTTGTTGTGTGTGTTACTGGCTGATTGTTGTGTGTGTTACTGGCTGGTTGTTGTGTGTGTTACTGGCTGGTTGTCATGTGTTACTGGCTGGTTGTCATGTGTTACTGGCTGGTTGTCATGTGTTACTGGCTGGTTGTCATGTGTTACTGGCTGGTTGCTGTGTGCTACTGGCTGGTTGTCGTGTGTTACTGGCTGGTTGTGTTGTGTTACTGGCTGGTTGTGTTACTGGCTGGTTGTTATGTGTTACTGGCTGGTTGTTGTGTGTGTTACTGGCTGGTTGTTGTGTGTTACTGGCTGGTTGTCGTGTGTGTTACTGGCTGGTTGTCATGTGTTACTGGCTGGTTGTGTTACTGGCTGGTTGTCGTGTGTTACTGGCTGGTTGTCGTGTGTTACTGGATGGTTGTCGTGTGTTACTGGCTGGTTGTGTTGTGTTACTGGTTGGTTGTCGTGTGTTACTGGCTGGTTGTCGTGTGTTACTGGCTGGTTGTCGTGTGTTACTGGCTGGTTGTCGTGTGTTACTGGCTGGTTGTCGTGTGTTACTGGCTGGTTGCTGTGTGCTACTGGCTGGTTGTTGTGTGTTACTGGCTAGTTGTCGTGTGTGTTACTGGATGGTTGTCATGTGTTACTGGCTGGTTGTGTTACTGGCTGGTTGTCGTGTGCTACTGGCTGGTTGTCGTGTGCTACTGGCTGGTTGTGTTGTGTTACTGGCTGGTTGTGTTGTGTTACTGGCTGGTTGTTGTGTGTTACTGGATGGTTGTCATGTGTTACTGGATGGTTGTCATGTGTTACTGGCTGGTTGTGTTACTGGCTGGTTGTCGTGTGCTACTGGCTGGTTGTCGTGTGCTACTGGCTGGTTGTGTTGTGTTACTGGCTGGTTGTGTTGTGTTACTGGCTGGTTGTGTTGTGTTACTGGCTGGTTGTGTTGTGTTACTGGCTGGTTGTGTTGTGTTACTGGCTGGTTGTGTTGTGTGTTACTGGCTGGTTGTGTGTTACTGGCTGGTTGTTATGTGTTACTGGCTGGTTGTTATGTGTTACTGGCTGGTTGTGTTGTGTTACTGGCTGGTTGTTATGTGTTACTGGCTGGTTGTTGTGTGTTACTGGCTGGTTGTCGTGTGTGTTACTGGATGGTTGTCATGTGTTACTGGCTGGTTGTCGTGTGATACTTGCTTGTTGTCGTGTGTTACTTGCTGGTTGTCGTGTGTTACTGGCTGGTTGTGTTGTGTTACTGGTTGGTTGTTGTGTGTTACTGGCTGGTTGTGTTGTGTGTTACTGGCTGGTTGTGTTGTGTGTTACTGGCTGGTTGTGTTGTGTGTTACTGGCTGGTTGTGTTGTGTGTTACTGGCTGGTTGTTGTGTGTGTTACTGGCTGGTTGTTGTGTGTGTTACTGGCTGGTTGTTGTGTGTGTTACTGGCTGGTTGTTGTGTGTGTTACTGGCTGGTTGTCGTGTGTTACTGGCTGGTTGTCGTGTGCTACTGGCTGGTTGTGTTGTGCTACTGGCTGGTTGTGTTGTGTTACTGGCTGGTTGTGTTACTGGCTGGTTGTGTTACTGGCTGGTTGTGTTGTGTGTTACTGGCTGGTTGTGTTGTGTGTTACTGGCTGGTTGTCGTGTGTTACTGGCTGGTTGTCGTGTGTTGCTGGTTGTCGTGTGTTACTGGCTGGTTGTCGTGTGTTACTGGCTGGTTGTCGTGTGCTACTGGCTGGTTGTGTTGTGCTACTGGCTGGTTGTGTTGTGTTACTGGCTGGTTGTGTTACTGGCTGGTTGTGTTACTGGCTGGTTGTGTTGTGTGTTACTGGCTGGTTGTGTTGTGTGTTACTGGCTGGTTGTGTTGTGTGTTACTGGCTGGTTGTGTTGTGTGTTACTGGCTGGTTGTGTTGTGTGTTACTGGCTGGTTGTTGTGTGTTACTGGCTGGTTGTCGTGTGTTACTGGCTGGTTGTCGTGTGTTACTGGCTGGTTGTCGTGTGTTACTGGCTGGTTGTCGTGTGTTACTGGCTGGTTGTCGTGTGTTACTGGCTGGTTGTCGTGTGTTACTGGCTGGTTGTCGTGTGTTACTGGTTGGTTGTCATGCGTTACTGGCTGGTTGTCATGCGTTACTGGCTGGTTGTCATGCGTTACTGGCTGGTTGTCATGCGTTACTGGCTGGTTGTCATGTGTTACTGGCTGGTTGTCGTGTGTTACTGGCTGGTTGTGTTGTGTGTTACTGGCTGGTTGTGTTGTGTGTTACTGGCTGGTTGTGTTGCGTGTTACTGGCTGGTTGTGTTGTGTTACTGGCTGGTTGTCGTGTGTGTTACTGGATGGTGTTCGTGTGTTACTGGCTGGTTGTCGTGTGTTACTGGCTGGTTGTCATGCGTTACTGGCTGGTTGTCATGCGTTACTGGCTGGTTGTCATGTGTTACTGGCTGGTTGTCATGCGTTACTGGCTGGTTGTCATGCGTTACTGGCTGGTTGTCATGTGTTACTGGCTGGTTGTTGTGTGTTACTGGCTGGTTGTCGTGTGCTACTGGCTGGTTGTGTTGTGTTACTGGCTGGTTGTTGTGTGTTACTGGCTGGTTGTGTTGTGTGTTACTGGTTGGTTGTGTTGTGTGTTACTGGCTGGTTGTTGTTGTGTGTTACTGGCTGGTTGTTGTTGTGTGTTACTGGCTGGTTGTTGTGTGTGTTACTGGCTGGTTGTTGTGTGTGTTACTGGCTGGTTGTTATGTGTTACTGGCTGGTTGTTGTGTGTGTTACTGGCTGGTTGTTGTGTGTGTTACTGGCTGGTTGTTGTGTGTTACTGGCTGGTTGTTGTTGTGTGTTACTGGCTGGTTGTTGTGTGTGTTACTGGCTGGTTGTTGTGTGTGTTACTGGCTGGTTGTCGTGTGCTACTGGCTGGTTGTGTTGTGTTACTGGCTGGTTGTGTTGTGTTACTGGCTGGTTGTGTTGTGTTACTGGCTGGTTGTGTTGTGTTACTGGCTGGTTGTGTTGTGTTACTGGCTGGTTGTGTTGTGTTACTGGCTGGTTGTGTTGTGTGTTACTGGCTGGTTGTGTTGTGTGTTACTGGCTGGTTGTTATGTGTTACTGGCTGGTTGTTATGTGTTACTGGCTGGTTGTGTTGTGTTACTGGCTGGTTGTTATGTGTTACTGGCTGGTTGTTGTGTGTTACTGGCTGGTTGTCGTGTGTGTTACTGGATGGTTGTCATGTGTTACTGGCTGGTTGTCGTGTGATACTTGCTTGTTGTCGTGTGTTACTTGCTGGTTGTCGTGTGTTACTGGCTGGTTGTGTTACTGGTTGGTTGTTGTGTGTTACTGGCTGGTTGTGTTGTGTGTTACTGGCTGGTTGTGTTGTGTGTTACTGGATGGTTGTGTTGTGTGTTACTGGCTGGTTGTTGTGTGTGTTACTGGCTGGTTGTTGTGTGTGTTACTGGCTGGTTGTTGTGTGTGTTACTGGCTGGTTGTTGTGTGTGTTACTGGCTGGTTGTTGTGTGTGTTACTGGCTGGTTGTTGTGTGTGTTACTGGCTGGTTGTTGTGTGTGTTACTGGCTGGTTGTTGTGTGTGTTACTGGCTGGTTGTTGTGTGTTACACTGGCTGGTTGTTGTGTGTTACTGGCTGGTTGTTGTGTGTTACTGGCTGGTTGTTGTGTGTTACTGGCTGGTTGTTGTGTGTTACTGGCTGGTTGTTGTGTGTTACTGGCTGGTTGTTGTGTGTTACTGGCTGGTTGTTGTGTGTTACTGGTTGGTTGTTGTGTGTTACTGGCTGGTTGTTGTGTGTTACTGGCTGGTTGTTGTGTGTTACTGGCTGGTTGTTGTGTGTTACTGGCTGGTTGTTGTGTGTTACTGGCTGGTTGTTGTGTGTTACTGGCTGGTTGTTATGTGTTACTGGCTGGTTGTTGTGTGTTACTGGCTGGTTGTTGTGTGTTACTGGCTGGTTGTTGTGTGTGTTACTGGCTGGTTGTTGTGTGTGTTACTGGCTGGTTGTTATGTGTTACTGGCTGGTTGTTGTGTGTTACTGGCTGGTTGTTGTGTGTTACTGGCTGGTTGTTGTGTGTGTTACTGGCTGGTTGTTGTGTGTGTTACTGGCTGGTTGTTGTGTGTTACTGGCTGGTTGTTGTGTGTTACTGGCTGGTTGTTGTGTGTTACTAGCTGGTTGTTGTGTGTTACTGGCTGGTTGTTTTGTGTTACTGGCTAGTTGTTGTGTGTTACTGGCTGGTTGTTGTGTGTTACTGGCTGGTTGTTATGTGTGTTACTGGCTGGTTGTTTTCTGAGATATAGTATATTCTGAACAGACTTGTAATCTCAAAACCCAGAGGAAAACACTACCACAACAACTACAATACCACTACTAGTATTACTACCACTACAATACCACTACTAGTATTACTACCACAACAACTACAATACCACTACTAGTATTACTACCACTACAATACCACTACTAGTATTACTACCACTACAATACCACTACTAGTATTACTACCACTACAATACCACTACTAGTATTACTACCACAACAACTACAATACCACTACTAGTATTACTACCACAACAACTACAATACCACTACAATACCACTACTAGTATTACTACCACAACAATACCACTACTAGTATTACTACCACAACAACTACAATACCACTACTAGTATTACTACCACTACAATACCACTACTAGTATTACTACCACTACAATACCACTACTAGTATTACTACCACAACAACTACAATACCACTACTAGTATTACTACCACTACAATACCACTACTAGTATTACTACCACTACTAGTATTACTACCACTACAATACCACTACTAGTATTACTACCACAACAACTAAAATACCACTACTAGTATTACTACCACTACTAGTATTACTACCACTACAATACCACTACTAGTATTACTACCACAACAACTACAATACCACTACTACTATTACTACCACAACAACTACAATACCACTACTAGTGTTACTACCACTACAATACCACTGCTAGTATTACTACCACAACAACTAAAATACCACTACTAGTATTACTACCACTGCTAGTATTACTACCACAACAACTACAATACCACAACTAGTATTACTACCACCACAATACCACTACTAGTATTACTACCACTACAATACCACAACTAGTATTACTACCACTACTAGTATTACTACCACTACTAGTATTACTACCACCACAATACCACTACTAGTATTACTACCACTACTAGTATTACTACCACTACTAGTATTACTACCACTACAATACCACTACTAGTATTACTACCACTACTAGTATTACTACCACTACAATACCACTACTAGTATTACTACCACCACAATACCACTACTAGTATTACTACCACTACAACTACAATACCACTACTAGTATTACTACCACTACTAGTATTACTACCACTACTAATATTACTACCACTACTAGTATTACTACCACTACTAGTATTACTACCACTACAATACCACTACTAGTATTACTACCACTACGAGTATTACTACCACTACACTACCACTACTAGTATTACTACCACTACTAGTATTACTACCACTATAATACCACTACTAGCATTACTACCACTACTAGTATTACTACCACTACAATACCAGTTCTAGTATTACTACCACTGCTAGTATTACTACCACTACAATACCACTACTAGTATTACTACCACTACTAGTATTACTACCACTACTAGTATTACTACCACTACTAGTATTACTACCACTACAATACCACTACTAGTATTACTACCACTACTAGTATTACTACCACTACAATACCACTACTAGTATTACTACCACTAGTATTACTACCAATACTACTAGTATTACTACCACTACTAGTATTACTACCTGTTAAGGGAATTTTTATCAATGATGACTAATTATGTATACATTTAAATCAGGACTGACTAATCAGAATACTATTATGTTACTGTATAGATGTATGAATTTTCTTTATTGATCCCAGTACTGAATATAATGTGTGTGAATGAATCAAGGATTAGAACAATGACGGTCTGTTCCTGGGTAGGAATGAATGAACGATATCTTCAGACTGGCTAGAATGCTTATGTACACGAGAAGGCCTTGGCTCGTAAATTATATTAAATTGGTAGGGAGACGGATGTGGGAAGGCTTGAGATACAGCCTTTATACTGGAACGGAGATGGCACGGGTTGGTGCTGAAACTAAGGACGTCATTTTCAGTTTATAACCGGTGGTAAACTGTATCGTATTCAGTACTCTCGTGAATAAACTCTGCTGGTTGACTTTAAGACTGGGCTCTGTCCATTATTATAGAATAAGGGTCTTACAAATCCTTATGAATTGACACAGAGTGTTTAATTTTAATTGGGTATTAAAACATAGAGCAATTTAATTCCTTTAACACTACCACTACTAGTATTACTACCACTACTAGTATTACTACCACTACTAGTATTACTACCACTACTACTATTACTACCACTACAATAACACTACTAGTATTACTACCACTACTAGTATTACTACCACTACAATACCACTACTAGTATTACTACTACTATTACTACCACTACAATAACACTACTAGTATTACTACCACTACTAGTATTACTACCACTACAATACCACTACTAGTATTACTACCACTACTAGTATTACTACCACTACTAGTATTACTACCACTACTAGTATTACTACCACTACTACTATTACTACCACTACAATAACACTACTAGTATTACTACCACTACTAGTATTACTACCACTACAATAACACTACTAGTATTACTACCACTACTACTATTACTACCACTACAATAACACTACTAGTATTACTACCACTACTAGTATTACTACCACTACAATAACACTACTAGTATTACTACCACTACTAGTATTACTACCACTACTAGTATTACTACCACTACTAGTATTACTACCACTACAATAACACTACTAGTATTACTAACACTACTAGTATTACTACCACTACTAGTATTACTACTGTACCTTTTTAAATAAAGAAATGGTGATTGCGCCAGATGAACAGCACCTTGGGAGGTTTGTGGTATACGACCAATATACCACGGCTAAGGGCTGTGTCCAGGCTCTCCGCGCTGTGACGTGCATAAGAACAACCCTTAGCCGTGCTATATTGGCCATATACCACACCTCCTCGGTTCCTTATTGCTTAAATGTAATACTTCTATGGATGTCAACCCAAAAACACGTCATCGTCACCAATCAACTGACCACCACCACCGATTTCTGTACGCTAGCTACGCTAACCAGCTTATACGAATGGGAGTTAGCATTCAGCAGTCACTTCTTCTAAACCTGACAAAGTTACCACATTGTGTGCAAGTTACAACATATAAATCATGATGGATTTGACGAATGTCCAGTTTGTTAGATCAGATTTGTTTACTGGAACGGATCTGCGTTGCCGCATCTAAAAGTCGCTATCAATACGGTGCGGAGTGTTTGATTAGCCTGCTGGGGGGGGGGGCAAGGAGACCACTAAAACCATTGACAACTATGTGCTGTTTTCAAGGGATTGTTAAATAGATGTTAGAACATTTTGGTTTTAATATCATCTTGAAGAGCAGTCAGATCTACACATTTGCCATTATTTAAAAAAATTATAATGTACTTATTTTTTTACATTTTTAATAATAAACGACAGACAGAGAATCTTCTGTAGTCCAAAAACAACAAGGTTCTATATAGAACACAGATAAAATTCTGTAGTCCAAAAACAACAAGGTTCTATATAGAACACAGAGAATATTCTGTAGTCCAAAAACAAAACAGGTTCTATAGAGAACACAGAGAATCTTCTGTAGTCCAAAAACAAAACAGGTTCTATATAGAACACAGAGAATCTTCTGTAGTCCAAAAACAACAAGGTTCTATATAGAACACAGAGAATCTTCTGTAGTCCAAAAACAACAAGGTTCTATATAGAACACAGAGAATCTTCTGTAGTCCAAAAACAACAAGGTTCTATAGAGAACACAGAGAATCTTCTGTAGTCCAAAAACAACAAGGTTCTATATAGAACACAGAGAATCTTCTGTAGTCCAAAAACAAAACAGGTTCTATAGAGAACACAGAGAATCTTCTGTAGTCCAAAAACAACAAGGTTCTATATAGAACACAGAGAATCTTCTGTAGTCCAAAAACAAAACAGGTTCTATATAGAACACAGAGAATCTTCTGTAGTCCAAAAACAACAAGGTTCTATAGAGAACACAGAGAATCTTCTGTAGTCCAAAAACAACAAGGTTCTATAGAGAACACAGAGAATCTTCTGTAGTCCAAAAACAAAACAGGTTCTATATAGAACACAGAGAATCTTCTGTAGTCCAAAAACAACAAGGTTCTATAGAGAACACAGAGAATCTTCTGTAGTCCAAAAACAAAACAGGTTCTATATAGAACACAGAGAATCTTCTGTAGTCCAAAAACAACAAGGTTCTATAGAGAACACAGAGAATCTTCTGTAGTCCAAAAACAAAACAGGTTCTATATAGAACACAGAGAATCTTCTGTAGTCCAAAAACAACAAGGTTCTATATAGAACACAGAGAATCTTCTGTAGTCCAAAAACAAAACAGGTTCTATATAGAACACAGAGAATCTTCTGTAGTCCAAAAACAACAAGGTTCTATATAGAACACAGAGAATCTTCTGTAGTCCAAAAACAACAAGGTTCTATATAGAACACAGAGAATCTTCTGTAGTCCAAAAACAACAAGGTTCTATATAGAACACAGAGAATCTTCTGTAGTCCAAAAACAACATGGTTCTATAGAGAACACAGAGAATCTTCTGTAGTCCAAAAACAACAAGGTTCTATAGAGAACACAGAGAATCTTCTGTAGTCCAAAAACAAAACAGGTTCTATATAGAACACAGAGAATCTTCTGTAGTCCAAAAACAACAAGGTTCTATAGAGAACACAGAGAATCTTCTGTAGTCCAAAAACAACAAGGTTCTATAGAGAACACAGAGAATCTTCTGTAGTCCAAAAACAAAACAGGTTCTATATAGAACACAGAGAATCTTCTGTAGTCCAAAAACAAAACAGGTTCTATATAGAACACAGAGAATCTTCTGTAGTCCAAAAACAAAACAGGTTCTATATAGAACACAGAGAATCTTCTGTAGTCCAAAAACAAAACAGGTTCTATAGAGAACACAGAGAATCTTCTGTAGTCCAAAAACAACAAGGTTCTATAGAGAACACAGAGAATCTTCTGTAGTCCAAAAACAACAAGGTTCTATAGAGAACACAGAGAATCTTCTGTAGTCCAAAAACAAAACAGGTTCTATATAGAACACAGAGAATCTTCTGTAGTCCAAAAACAACAAGGTTCTATATAGAACACAGAGAATCTTCTGTAGTCCAAAAACAAAACAGGTTCTATATAGAACACAGAGAATCTTCTGTAGTCCAAAAACAAAACAGGTTCTATATAGAACACAGAGAATCTTCTGTAGTCCAAAAACAAAACAGGTTCTATATAGAACACAGAGAATCTTCTGTAGTCCAAAAACAACAAGGTTCTATAGAGAACACAGAGAATCTTCTGTAGTCCAAAAACAACAAGGTTCTATAGAGAACACAGAGAATCTTCTGTAGTCCAAAAACAACAAGGTTCTATAGAGAACACAGATAATCTTCTGTAGTCCAAAAACAACAAGGTTCTATAGAGAACACAGAGAATCTTCTGTAGTCCAAAAACAAAACAGGTTCTATATAGAACACAGAGAATCTTCTGTAGTCCAAAAACAAAAAGGTTCTATAGAGAACACAGAGAATCTTCTGTAGTCCAAAAACAAAACAGGTTCTATAGAGAACACAGAGAATCTTCTGTAGTCCAAAAACAACAAGGTTCTATAGAGAACACAGAGAATCTTCTGTAGTCCAAAAACAACAAGGTTCTATATAGAACACAGAGAATCTTCTGTAGTCCAAAAACAAAACAGGTTCTATATAGAACACAGAGAATCTTCTGTAGTCCAAAAACAAAACAGGTTCTATATAGAACACAGAGAATCTTCTGTAGTCCAAAAACAAAACAGGTTCTATATAGAACACAGAGAATCTTCTGTAGTCCAAAAACAAAACAGGTTCTATATAGAACACAGAGAATCTTCTGTAGTCCAAAAACAACAAGGTTCTATAGAGAACACAGATAATCTTCTGTAGTCCAAAAACAACAAGGTTCTATAGAGAACACAGAGAATCTTCTGTAGTCCAAAAACAAAACAGGTTCTATAGAGAACACAGATAATCTTCTGTAGTCCAAAAACAACAAGGTTCTATATAGAACACAGAGAATCTTCTGTAGTCCAAAAACAACAAGGTTCTATAGAGAACACAGAGAATCTTCTGTAGTCCAAAAACAACAAGGTTCTATAGAGAACACAGAGAATCTTCTGTAGTCCAAAAACAACAAGGTTCTATATAGAACACAGAGAATCTTCTGTAGTCCAAAAACAAAACAGGTTCTATATAGAACACAGAGAATCTTCTGTAGTCCAAAAACAAAACAGGTTCTATATAGAACACAGAGAATCTTCTGTAGTCCAAAAACAAAACAGGTTCTATATAGAACACAGAGAATCTTCTGTAGTCCAAAAACAACAAGGTTCTATATAGAACACAGAGAATCTTCTGTAGTCCAAAAACAAAACAGGTTCTATATAGAACACAGAGAATCTTCTGTAGTCCAAAAACAAAACAGGTTCTATATAGAACACAGAGAATCTTCTGTAGTCCAAAAACAACACAGGTTCTATATAGAACACAGAAGAATCGTTTTTATCTAAGCCTATTTTACATTACGTAACGTTTACACTGAAACAGCAGTTACAACAGTCTGCTTTCTGTCAGTCTGAGTAATGAGCGGGAACAGAGAAATAGTGGAGGCAGAACATGGGATTTTCCCACAGAGCAGACTCTAGCCTCGTCCAAGACAAGTCATTACTCAGCTGAGAGAAAGAAAGAGAGAGAGAGAGAGACAAGAGAGAGAGAGAGAGAGAGACAGAGACAGAGACAGAGACAGAGAGACAGAGAGACAGAGAGACAGACAGAGAGAGACAGAGACAGAGAAACAGAGAGACAGAGAGACAGAGAGACAGAGAGAGACAGAGAGAGACAGAGAGAGACAGAGAGAGAGAGAGAGAGACAGAGACAGAGACAGAGAGACAGAGAGACAGAGACAGAGAGACAGAGAGAGACAGAGAGAGACAGAGAGAGAGAGAGAGACAGAGAGAGAGAACACAAAGTGGCAAAGCTCTGGTGCCCAAACACTAGGCATGCCCTGGAGCTGTTATCAGAGGACAGACTAGGGTACCCCGGCCACATCATAATTCACACGGGCACAAATGGGACAAGCAGGAAAGGGAGTGATCAAAAAACCTTCTTCCACTTTCCACAACACACAAGTGGTTATCTCCACCCTGCTACCACGGAAATACTCTCACCCTGATACCATAGAGCGGGTGAATGCAAGCATTTCCCAGGACTGTGCCTCAAAACCTGATGTCTTCCTGACCCACCGCTCCACCCTGGCCCACCGCTCCACCCTGGCCCACCACTCCACCCTGACCCACCTCTCCACCCTGACCCACCACTCCACCCTGGCCCACCTCTCCACCCTGGCCCACCACTCCACCCTGGCCCACCACTCCACCCTGACCCACCACTCCACCCTGGCCCACCACTCCACCCTGGCCCACCACTCCACCCTGGCCCACCACTCCACCCTGGCCCACCACTCCACCCTGGCCCACCACTCCACCCTGACCCACCTCTCCACCCTGGCCCACCACTCCACCCTGGCCCACCACTCCACCCTGGCCCACCACTCCACCCTGGCCCACCACTCCACCCTGGCCCACCACTCCACCCTGGCCCACCACTCCACCCTGGCCCACCACTCCACCCTGGCCCACCTCTCCACCCTGGCCCACCACTCCACCCTGGCCCACCACTCCACCCTGGCCCACCACTCCACCCTGGCCCACCACTCCACCCTGGCCCACCACTCCACCCTGGCCCACCACTCCACCCTGGCCCACCACTCCACCCTGGCCCACCACTCCACCCTGGCCCACCACTCCACCCTGGCCCACCACTCCACCCTGGCCCACCACTCCACCCTGGACTTGAACAGCTTTACGATCAGGTCCACTTCTACAAGGCAGCAATCTAACTTTCCAATTCCACCCTGAAGAACGTCACCCTCAACCCTCACACAGGAGCAACAGAGCAACGGACACCCCACCTAGATCAGCGAGACACCCTCCCAGACCTGCTAGACCCCCCTCCTGAAGGACCTGCACCAAGAGAACCCACGCCAAGAGGACCTACGCCAAGCGGACCTACGCCAAGCGGACCTACGCCAAGCGGACCTACGCCAAGCGGACCTACGCCAAGCGGACCTACGCCAAGCGGACCTACGCCAAGCGGACCTACGCCAAGCGGACCTACGCCAAGAGGACCTACGCCAAGCGGACCTACGCCAAGAGGACCTACGCCAAGAGGACCTACGCCAAGAGGACCTACGCCAAGAGGACCTACGCCAAGCGGACCTACGCCAAGAGGACCTACACCAAGCGGACCTACACCAAGCGGACCTACACCAAGCGGACCTACACCAAGCGGACCTACACCAAGAGGACCTACACCAAGAGGACCTACACCCAGACCTGCAAGACCCCCTCCTGAAGGACCTACACCAAGAGGACCCAAACCAAGAGGACCCACACCAAGTGGACCTACACCCAGACCACAGCATCTCCAGCCACACCCCAACCAGCTAAGACCGCCCCAAACAAACCCTGGCCACACCCTATATAGGCCCACCATATCAGACCGATGCCCCTTCTGCCCACCACATGCCCCCTGCCCCTGCGACAAGGAGAACATGACAAATGCCCAGGTGGTGAGCAGAGCAACAGGCCCAACCCCCACTATTACACCCGCCCAAGCCCCATCCTGCGACCTAAGAGGTATGTATCAGATGGTCAACATGCTCTGCTCACACCTACTGTGATGATCCGGGGCCTAAACCACATAAAAACAACACTAGACACTAAACAACACTAGACACTAAACAACACTAGACACTAAACAACACTAGACACTAAACAACACTAGACACGATGGAACACAAAGCTTTTACTATATCATCCTGGAATATACAAGGTCAGAGGTCATCTGCCTTTGGCCTAAAGAGCAAGAACCCAGACTTCCTCCTTGAAATCAGAAATACAAACATTGTCATCCTACAAGAAACCTGGTATACAGGAGATGGACCCACTGGTTACCCTCTAGGTTACAGGGAGCTGGTAGTCCCATCCACCAAACTACCAGGTGGGTGGGCATAGAGGAGATGGACCCACTGGTTGTCCTCTAGGTTACAGAGAGCTGGTAGTCGCATCCACCACACTACCAGGTGGGTGGTATAGAGGAGATGGACCCACTGGTTGCCCTCTAGGTTACAGAGAGCTGGTAGTCCCATCCACCACACTACCAGGTGTGAAAAATGAAAGAGATTTAGGGGGTTATGCTCATTTGGTATAGAGCAGACATAACTCACTATTAAAATAGACAAAAAAAATGAACATTTTACATCTGAAATGAATAAGGAAATTATCTCAAAAGATAAACATTTCCTCGTGTGTGTGTTACCCATATCAATACTTAACAGATGACAACTTCTCCATCCTAGAGGGGGAGATCAACCATTTCCAGGCCCAGGGACATATATACCTGTCTGTGGCGACCGAAATGCCAGAACCGGACAAGAACCTGACACCCTCAGCACACAGAGGGACAAACACCTGCCTGGAGGTGACAGCATTCCCTCCCAAATAGGCCCTCCTAGACACAACTATGACAACATAACCAACAAAAATGGGCCACAACTCCTGCAGCTCTGTCGCACGCTGGGTATGTACATAGTCAATGGTAGGCTTCGAGGGGACTCCTATGGTAGGTACACCTGTAGCTAATTTCTTGGCAGTAGTACTGTAGACTACTTTATCACAGACCTCAACCCAGAGTCTCTCTAAGAGCGATCACAGTCAGCCCACTGACACCCCTATCAGATCACAGCAAAATCAAAGTCTACTTGAACAGAGCAAAACTCAATCACGAGGCATCAAAGCCAAAGGAACTGAGTAATATTAAGAAATGCTATAGATGGAAGGAATGTAGTGTGGAAACCTACCAAAAAACAATTAGGCAACAACAAATTCAATCCCTTTTAGACAACATCCTGGCCAAAACATTCTACTGTAATTAGGTGTAAAGGTGTAAACTTGGCAGTAGAAAATCTTAACAGTATATTTGACCTCTCAGCTTCCCTATCAAATCTAAAAATCTCAAATAGAAAACCGAAGAAAATTAACAATAATGACAAATGGTTTGATGAAGAATGCAAAAATCTAAGAAAGAAATTGAGAAACCTGTCCAACCAAAAACACAGAGACCCAGAAAACCTGAGGCTACGCCTTCACTATGGTGAATCACTAAAACAATACTGAAATACACTACGGAAAAAGAAGGAACAGCACGTCAGAAATCAGCTCAATGTAATTGAAGAATCCATAGACTCTTCTGGGAAACACTAAACAAACAACAACACAAAGAATTATCTATCCAAAATGGAGATGTATGGGTAAACCAATCCTTTTGGCTCTATAACAAAGAGCAAACAGCAAAAACATATACATTATCAAATACAAATTTTAGAATCAACTATTAAAGACTACCAGAACCCACTGGATTCTCCAATTACCTTGAATAAGTTACAAAATAAAAACTCTCCAACCCAAAAAGGCCTGTGGTGTTGATGGTATCCTCAATGAAATGATCAAATATACAGACAACAAATTCCGAAATTGGCTATACTAAAACTCTTTAACATCATCCTTAGCTCTGGCATCTTCCCCAATATTTGGAACCAAGGACTGATCACCCCAATCCAAAAAAGTGGAGACAAATTTGACCCCAATACCTAACGTGAGATATGCGTCAACAGCAACCTTTGGAAAATCCTCTGCATTATCAATAACAGCAGACTCCTACATTTCCTCAGTGAAAACAATGTACTGAGCAAATGTCAAATTGGCTTTTTACCAAATTACCGTACTACAGACCACAACGTTATGAAATCCACGTACACAAACAACAAGAGTGTGGTTAAAATTGCCAAAAAGAACACATTTCTTTCCACAGGGTTGTGGGGTGAGACAGGGATGCAGCTTAAGCCCCACCCTCTTCAACATATGTCAATGAATTGGCGCGGGCACTAGAAAAGTCTGCAGCACCCGGCCTCACCCTACTAGAATCTGAAGTCAAATGTCTATTGTTTGCTGATGATCTGGTGCTTCTGTCCCCAACCAAGGAGGGCCTACAGCAGCACCTAAATATTCTGCACAGATTCTGTCAGACCTGGTCCCTGACAGTAAATCTCAGTAAGACCAAAATAATGGTGTTCCAAAAAAGGTCCAGTCGCAAGGACCACCAACACAAATTCCATCTAGACACCGTTGCCCTAGAGCACACAAAAAACAATGCATCCCTCGGCCTAAACATCAGCGCCACAGGTAACTTCCACAAAAATGTGAACGATCTGAGACACAAGGCAACAAGGGACTTCTCTATGCCATCAAAAGGAACATACAATTTTACATACCGATCTGGCAAAAAATACTTGAATCAGCCCTTTATGGTTGTGAGGTCTGGGGTCCGCTCACCAAAGAATAATTCACAAAATGGGGAGAACACTAAATGGAGATTCTGCATGCAGAATTCTGCAAAAAAATATCCTCTGTGTACAACGTAAAACACCAAATAATGCATGCAGAGAGCACAATTATGACGATACCCGCTAATTATCAAAATACAGAAAAGAGCAATTCAATTCTACAACCACCTAAAAGAAAGCAAATCGTTGACAATGTACAGACTCAGTGAGCATAGCCTTGCTATTGAGAAAGGCCGCCGTAGGCAGACCTGACTCTCAAGAGAAGACAGTCTATGTGCACACTGCTCCACAAAATTAGGTGGAAACTGAGCTGCACTTCCTAACCTCCTGACAAATGTTTGACCATATTAGAGATACATATTTCCCTCAGATAACACAGATCCACAAAGAATTAAAAAACAAACCCGATTTTGATAAACTCCAATATCTACTGGGTGAAATACCACAGTGTGTCCCCTGTATAACGGTACCCCCTGTATATAGCCTCCGCATTGACTCTGTACCGGTACCCCATGTATATAGTCTCCACAATGACTCTGTATAACGGTACCCCCTGTATATAGCCTCCACACTGACTCTGTACCGGTACCCCCTGTATATAGCCTCGACATTGACACTGTACCGGTACCCCCTGTATATAGCCTCCACAATGACTCTGTACCGGTACCCCCTGTATATAGCCTCCACAATGACTCTGTACCAGTACCCCCTGTATATAGCCTCCACATTGACTCTGTACCGGTACCCCCTGTATATAGCCTCCACATTGACTCTGTACCGTAACACCCTGTATATACAGTGCCTTGCGAAAGTATTCGGCCCCCTTGAACTGTGCGACCTTTTGCCACATTTCAGGCTTCAAACATAAAGATATAAAACTGTATTTTTTTGTGAAGAATCAACAACAAGTGGGATACAATCATGAAGTGGAACGACATTTATTGGATATTTCAAACTTTTTTAACAAATCAAAAACTGAAAAATTGGGCGTGCAAAATTATTCAGCCCCTTTACTTTCAGTGCAGCAAACTCTCTCCAGAAGTTCAGTGAGGATCTCTGAATGATCCAATGTTGACCTAAATGACTAATGATGATAAATACAATCCACCTGTGTGTAATCAAGTCTCCGTATAAATGCACCTGCATTGTGATAGTCTCAGAGGTCCGTCAAAAGCGCAGAGAGCATCATGAAGAACAAAGAACACACCAGGCAGGTCCGAGATACTGTTGTGAAGAAGTTTAAAGCCGGATTTGGATACAAAAAGATTTCCCAAGCTTTAAACATCCCAAGGAGCACTGTGCAAGCGATAATATTTAAATGGAAGGAGTATCAGACCACTGCAAATCTACCAAGACCTGGCCGTCCCTCTAAACTTTCAGCTCATACAAGGAGAAGACTGATCAGAGATGCAGCCAAGAGGCCCATGATCACTCTGGATGAACTGCAGAGATCTACAGCTGAGGTGGGAGACTCTGTCCATAGGACAACAATCAGTCGTATATCGCACAAATCTGGCCTTTATGGAAGAGTGGCAAGAAGAAAGCCATTTCTTAAAGATATCCATAAAAAGTGTTGTTTAAAGTTTGCCACAAGCCACCTGGGAGACACACCAAACATGTGGAAGAAGGTGCTCTGGTCAGATGAAACCAAAATTGAACTTTTTGGCAACAATGCAAAACGTTATGTTTGGCGTAAAAGCAACACAGCTGAACACACCATCCCCACTGTCAAACATGGTGGTGGCAGCATCATGGTTTGGGCCTGCTTTTCTTCAGCAGGGACAGGGAAGATGGTTAAAATTGATGGGAAGATGGATGGAGCCAAATACAGGACCATTCTGGAAGAAAACATGATGACTGGGATGGAGATTTGTCTTCCAACAAGACAATGATCCAAAACATAAAGCAAAATCTACAATGGAATGGTTCAAAAATAAACATATCCAGGTGTTAGAATGGCCAAGTCAAAGTCCAGACCTGAATCCAATCGAGAATCTGTGGAAAGAACTGAAAACTGCTGTTCACAAATGCTCTCCATCCAACCTCACTGAGCTCAAGCTGTTTTGCAAGGAGGAATGGGAAAAAATGTCAGTCTCTCGATGTGCAAAAATGATAGAGACATACCCCAAGCGACTTACAGCTGTAATCGCAGCAAAAGGTGGCGCTACAAAGTATTAATTTAAGGGGGCTGAATAATTTTGCACGCCCAATTTTTCAGTTTTTGATTTGTTAAAAAAGTTTGAAATATCCAATAAATGTCGTTCCACTTCATTATTGTGTCCCACTTGTTGTTGATTCTTCACAAAAAAATACAGTTTTATATCTTTATGTTTGAAGCCTGAAATGTGGCAAAAGGTCGCAAAGTTCAAGGGGGCCGAATACTTTCGCAAGGCACTGTAGCCTCCACATTGACTCTGTACCGTAATACCCTGTATATAGCCTAAACTTTGACTCTGTACTGGTACCCCCTGTATATATAGCCTCCACATTGACTCTGTACCGTAACACCCTGTATATATCCTCCACATTGACTCTGTACCGGTACCCCCTGTATATAGCCTCCACATTGACTCTGTACCGTAATACCCTGTATATAGCCTAAACTTTGACTCTGTACCGTAATACCCTGTATATAGCCTAAACTTTGACTCTGTACTGGTACCCCCTGTATATATAGCCTCCACATTGACTCTGTACCGTAACACCCTGTATATATCCTCCACATTGACTCTGTACCGGTACCCCCTGTATATAGCCTCCACATTGACTCTGTACCGGTACCCCCTGTATATAGCCTCCACATTGACTCTGTACCGTAACACCCTGTATATAGCCTCCACATTGACTCTGTACCGGTACCCCCTGTATATAGCCTCCACATTGACTCTGTACCGTAACACCCTGTATATAGCCTCCACATTGACTCTGTACTGGTACCCCTGTATATAGCCTCCACAATGACTCTGTACCGGTACCCCCTGTATATAACCTCCACATGGACTCTGTACAAGTACCCCCTGTATATAGCCTCCACAATGACTCTGTACCGGTACCCCCTGTATATAACCTCCACATTGACTCTGTACCGGTACCCCCTGTATATAGCCTCCACATTGATTCTGTACCAGTACCCCCTGAATATAGCCTCCACATTGACTCTGTACTGGTACCCCCTGTATATAGCCTCCACATTGACTCTGTACCGGTACCCCCTGTATATAGTCTCCACATTGACTCTGTACCGGTACCCCCTGCATATAGCCTCCACATTGACTCTGTACCGGTACCCCCTGTATATAGCCTCCACATTGACTCTGTACCGGTGCCCCCTGTATATAGCCTCCACATTGACTCTGTACCGTAATACCCTGTATACAGCCTCCACATTGACTCTGTACCGTAATACCCTGTATACAGCCTCCACATTGACTCTGTACCGTAACACCCTGTATATAGCCTCCACATTGACTCTGTACCGTAACACCCTGTATATAGCCTCCACATTAACTCTGTACCGTAATACCCTGTATACAGCCTCCACATTGACTCTGTACCGGTACCCCCTGTATATAGCCTCCACATTGACTCAGTACCGTAATACCCTGTATACAGCCTCCACATTGACTCTGTACCGTAATACCCTGTATACAGCCTCCACATTGACTCTGTACCGGTACCCCCTGTATATAGCCTCCACATTGACTCTGTACCAGTACCCCCTGTTTATAGCCTCCACATTGACTCTGTACTGTAACACCCTGTATATAGTCTCCACATTGACACTGTACCGGTACCCCCTGTATATAGTCTCCACATTGACTCTGTACCAGTACTCCCTGTATATACCCCTGTATATAGCCTCCACATTGACTCTGTACCGGTACCCCCTGTATATAGCCTCCACATTGACACTGTACCGGTACCCCCTGTATATAGCCTCCACATTGACACTGTACCACACCCCCTGTATATAGCCTCCACATTGACTCTGTACCGGTACCCCCTGTATATAGCCTCCACATTGACTCTGTACCGGTACCCCCTGTATATAGCCTCCACATTGACTCTGTACCGGTACCCCCTGTATATAGCCTCCACATTGACTCTGTACCGGTACCCCCTGTATATAGCCTCCACATTGACTCTGTACTGGTACCCCCTGTATATAGCCTCCACAATGACTCTGTACCGGTACCCCCTGTATATAACCTCCACATGGACTCTGTACAAGTACCCCCTGTATATAGCCTCCACAATGACTCTGTACCGGTACCCCCTGTATATAACCTCCACATTGACTCTGTACCGGTGCCCCCTGTATATAGCCTCCACATTGACTCTGTACCGTAATACCCTGTATACAGCCTCCACATTGACTCTGTACCGTAATACCCTGTATACAGCCTCCACATTGACTCTGTACCGGTGCCCCCTGTATATAGCCTCCACATTGACTCTGTACCGTAATACCCTGTATACAGCCTCCACATTGACTCTGTACCGTAATACCCTGTATATAGTCTCCACATTGACTCTGTACCAGTACCCCCTGTATATAGCCTCCACATTGACTCTGTACTGGTACCCCCTGTATATAGCCTCCACATTGACTCTGTACCGGTACCCCCTGTATATAGCCTCCACATTGACACTGTACCGGTACCCCCTGTATATAGCCTCCACATTGACACTGTACCACACCCCCTGTATATAGCCTCCACATTGACTCTGTACCGGTACCCCCTGTATATAGCCTCCACATTGACTCTGTACCGGTACCCCCTGTATATAGCCTCCACATTGACTCTGTACCGGTACCCCCTGTATATAGCCTCCACATTGACTCTGTACTGGTACCCCCTGTATATAGCCTCCACATTGACTCTGTACCGGTACCCCCTGTATAAAGCCACCACATTGACTCTGTACCGGTACCCCCTGTATGTAGCCTCCACATTGACACTGTACCGTAACACCCTGTATATAGCCTCCACATTGACTCTGTACCGTAATACCCTGTATACAGCCTCCACATTGACTCTGTACCAGTACCCCCTGTATATAGCCTCCACATTGACTCTGTACCGTAACACCCTGTATATAGCCTCCACATTGACTCTGTACCGGTACACCCTGTATATAGCCTCCACATTGACTCTGTACTGGTACCCCCTGTATATAGCCTCCACATTGACTCTGTACCGTAATACCCTGTATATAGCCTCGACATTGACTCTGTACCGTAACACCCTGTATATAGCCTCCACATTGACTCTGTACCGGTACCCCCTGTATATAGCCTCCACATTGACTCTGTACCGTAATACCCTATATATAGCCTCCACATTGACTCTGTACCGTAACACCCTGTATATAGCCTCCACATTGACTCTGTACCGTAACACCCTGTATATAGCCTCCACATTGACTCTGTACCGTAACACCCTGTATATAGCCTCCACATTGACTCTGTACCGGTACCCCCTGTATATAGCCTCCACATTGACTCTGTACCGTAATACCCTGTATACAGCCTCCACATTGACTCTGTACCGTAACACGCTATATATAGCCTCCACATTGACTCTGTACCGTAACCCCTGTATATAGCCTCCACATTGACTCTGTACCGTAACACCCTGTATATAGCCTCCACATTGACTCTGTACCGTAACACCCTGTATATAGCCTCCACATAGTAGTGGAGAGGGTAGCAAGTTTTAAGTTCCTCGGCATACACATCACAGACAAACTGAATTGGTCCACTCACACAGACAGCATCGTGAAGAAGGCGCAGCAGCGCCTCTTCAACCTCAGGAGGCTGAAGAAATTCGGCTTGTCACCAAAAGCACTCACAAACTTCTACAGATGCACAATCGAGAGCATCCTGGCGGGCTGTATCACCGCCTGGTATGGCAACTGCACCGCCCTCAACCGTAAGGCTCTCCAGAGGGTAGTGAGGTCTGCACAACGCATCACCGGGGGCAAACTACCTGCCCTCCAGGACACCTACACCACCCGATGTCACAGGAAGGCCATAAAGATCATCAAGGACATCAACCACCCGAGCCACTGCCTGTTCACCCCGCTATCATCCAGAAGGCGAGGTCAGTACAGGTGCATCAAAGCTGGGACCGAGAGACTGAAAAACAGCTTCTATCTCAAGGCCATCAGACTGTTAAACAGCCACCACTAACACTGAGTGGCTGCTGCCAACACACTGACACTGACTCAACTCCAGCCACTTTAATAATGGGAATTGATGGGAAATGATGTAAATATATCACTAGCCACTTTAAACAATGCTACCTTATATAAATGTTACTTACCCTACATTATCCATCTCATACGCATACGTATATACTGTACTCTATATCATCGACGGTATCCTTATGTAATACATGTATCACTAGCCACTTTATACTATACTATGCCACTTTGTTTACATACTCATCTCATTTGTACATACTGTACCCGATACCATCTACTGTATCTTGCCTATGCTGCTCTGTACCATCACTCATTCATATATCCTTATGTACATATTCTTTATCCCCTTACACTGTGTACAAGACAGTAGTTTGGAATTGTTAGTTAGATTACTTGTTATTACTGCATTGTCGGAACTAGAAGCACAAGCATTTCGCTACACTCGCATTAACATCTGCTAACCATGTGTATGTGACAAATAAAATTTGATTTGATTTGATTTGATATTGACTCTGTACCGGTACCCCCTGTATATAGCCTCCACATTGACTCTGTACCGTAATACCCTGTATACAGCCTCCACATTGACTCTGTACCGTATTACCCTGTATACAGCCTCCACATTGACTCTGTACCGGTACCCCCTGTATATAGCCTCCACATTGACTCTGTACCAGTACCCCCTGTATATAGCCTCCACATTGACTCTGTACTGTAACACCCTGTATATAGTCTCCACATTGACACTGTACCGGTACCCCCTGTATAGAGTCTCCACATTGACTCTGTACCAGTACCCCCTGTATATAGCCTCCACATTGACTCTGTACTGGTACCCCCTGTATATAGCCTCCACATTGACTCTGTACCGTAATACCCTGTATACAGCCTCCACATTGACTCTGTACCGTAATACCCTGTATACAGCCTCCACATTGACTCTGTACCGGTGCCCCCTGTATATAGCCTCCACATTGACTCTGTACCGTAACACCCTGTATATAGCCTCCACATTAACTCTGTACCGTAATACCCTGTATACAGCCTCCACATTGACTCTGTACCGTAATACCCTGTATACAGCCTCCACATTTACTCTGTACCGTAACACCCTGTATATAGCCTCCACATTGACTCTGTACCGTAACACCCTGTATATAGCCTCCACATTAACTCTGTACCGTAATACCCTGTATACAGCCTCCACATTGACTCTGTACCGTAATACCCTGTATACAGCCTCCACATTGACTCTGTACCGGTACCCCCTGTATATAGTCTCCACATTGACAATGTACCGGTACCCCCTGTATATAGTCTCCACATTGACTCTGTACCAGTACCCCCTGTATATAGCCTCCACATTGACTCTGTACTGGTACCCCCTGTATATAGCCTCCACATTGACTCTGTACCGGTACCCCCTGTATATAGCCTCCACATTGACACTGTACCGGTACCCCCTGTATATAGCCTCCACATTGACACTGTACCACACCCCCTGTATATAGCCTCCACATTGACTCTGTACCGGTACCCCCTGTATATAGCCTCCACATTGACTCTGTACCGGTACCCCCTGTATATAGCCTCCACATTGACTCTGTACCGGTACCCCCTGTATATAGCCTCCACATTGACTCTGTACTGGTACCCCCTGTATATAGCCTCCACATTGACTCTGTACCGGTACCCCCTGTATAAAGCCACCACATTGACTCTGTACCGGTACCCCCGGTATGTAGCCTCCACATTGACACTGTACCGTAACACCCTGTATATAGCCTCCACATTGACTCTGTACCGTAATACCCTGTATACAGCCTCCACATTGACTCTGTACCAGTACCCCCTGTATATAGCCTCCACATTGACTCTGTACCGTAACACCCTGTATATAGCCTCCACATTGACTCTGTACCGGTACACCCTGTATATAGCCTCCACATTGACTCTGTACTGGTACCCCCTGTATATAGCCTCCACATTGACTCTGTACCGTAATACCCTGTATATAGCCTCCACATTGACTCTGTACCGTAACACCCTGTATATAGCCTCCACATTGACTCTGTACCGTAACACCCTGTATATAGCCTCCACATTGACTCTGTACCGTAACACCCTGTATATAGCCTCCACATTGACTCTGTACCGGTACCCCCTGTATATAGCCTCCACATTGACTCTGTACCGTAATACCCTGTATACAGCCTCCACATTGACTCTGTACCGTAACACGCTATATATAGCCTCCACATTGACTCTGTACCGTAACCCCTGTATATAGCCTCCACATTGACTCTGTACCGTAACACCCTGTATATAGCCTCCACATTGACTCTGTACCGTAACACCCTGTATATAGCCTCCACATTGACTCTGTACCGGTACCCCCTGTATATAGCCTCCACATTGACTCTGTACCGTAATACCCTGTATACAGCCTCCACATTGACTCTGTACCGTATTACCCTGTATACAGCCTCCACATTGACTCTGTACCGTAACACCCTGTATATAGCCTCCACATTGACTCTATACCGTAACCCCTGTATATAGCCTCCACATTGACTCTGTACCGTAACACCCTGTATATAGCCTCCACATTGACTCTTTACCGTAACACCCTGTATATAGCCTCCACATTGACTCTGTACCGTAACATCCTGTATATAGCCTCCACATTGACTCTGTACCGGTACCCCCTGTATATAGCCTCCACATTGACTCTGTACCGTAATACCCTGTATATAGCCTCCACATTGACTCTGTACCGTAACACCCTGTATATAGCCTCCACATTGACTCTGTACCGGTACCCCCTGCATATAGCCTCCACATTGACTCTGTACCGGTACCCCCTGTATATAGCCTCCACATTGACTCTGTACCGGTGCCAACCTGTATATAGCCTCCACATTGACTCTGTACCGTAATACCCTGTATACAGCCTCCACATTGACTCTGTACCGTAATACCCTGTATACAGCCTCCACATTGACTCTGTACCGTAACACCCTGTATACAGCCTCCACATTGACTCTGTACCGTAACACCCTGTATATAGCCTCCACATTGACTCTGTACCGTAATACCCTGTATACAGCCTCCACATTGACTCTGTACCGTAATACCCTGTATACAGCCTCCACATTGACTCTGTACCGGTACCCCCTGTATATAGCCTCCACATTGACTCAGTACCGTAATACCCTGTATACAGCCTCCACATTGACTCTGTACCGTAATACCCTGTATACAGCCTCCACATTGACTCTGTACCGGTACCCCCTGTATATAGCCTCCACATTGACTCTGTACCGGTACCCCCTGTATATAGCCTCCACATTGACTCTGTACCAGTACCCCCTGTATATAGCCTCCACATTGACTCTGTACCAGTACCCCCTGTATATAGCCTCCACATTGACTCTGTACTGTAACACCCTGTATATAGTCTCCACATTGACACTGTACCGGTACCCCCTGTATATAGTCTCCACATTGACTCTGTACCAGTACCCCCTGTATATAGCCTCCACATTGACTCTGTACTGGTACCCCTGTATATAGCCTCCACATTGACTCTGTACCGGTACCCCCTGTATATAGCCTCCACATTGACTCTGTACTGGTACCCCCTGTATATAGCCTCCACATTGACTCTGTACCGGTACCCCTTGTATATAGCCACCACATTGACTCTGTACCGGTACCCCCTGTATGTAGCCTCCACATTGACACTGTACCGTAACACCCTGTATATAGCCTCCACATTGACTCTGTACCGTAATACCCTGTATACAGCCTCCACATTGACTCTGTACCAGTACCCCCTGTATATAGCCTCCACATTGACTCTGTACTGGTACCCCCTGTATATAGCCTCCACATTGACTCTGTACCGTAATACCCTGTATATAGCCTCCACATTGACTCTGTACCGTAACACCCTGTATATAGCCTCCACATTGACTCTGTACCGGTACCCCCTGTATATAGCCTCCACATTGACTCTGTACCGTAATACCCTGTATATAGCCTCCACATTGACTCTGTACCGTAACACCCTGTATATAGCCTCCACATTGACTCTGTACCGTAACACCCTGTATATAGCCTCCACATTGACTCTGTATCGTAACACCCTGTATATAGCCTCCACATTGACTCTGTACCGGTACCCCCTGTATATAGCCTCCACATTGACTCTGTACCGTAATACCCTGTATACAGCCTCCACATTGACTCTGTACCGTAACACGCTGTATATAGCCTCCACATTGACTCTGTACCGTAACCCCTGTATATAGCCTCCACATTGACTCTGTACCGTAACACCCTGTATATAGCCTCCACATTGACTCTGTACCGTAACACCCTGTATATAGCCTCCACATTGACTCTGTACCGTAACACCCTGTATATAGCCTCCACATTGACTCTGTACCGGTACCCCCTGTATATAGCCTCCACATTGACTCTGTACCGTAATACCCTGTATACAGCCTCCACATTGACTCTGTACCGTAATACCCTGTATACAGCCTCCACATTGACTCTGTACCGTAACACCCTGTATATAGCCTCCACATTGACTCTATACCGTAACCCCTGTATATAGCCTCCACATTGACTCTGTACCGTAACACCCTGTATATAGCCTCCACATTGACTCTTTACCGTAACACCCTGTATATAGCCTCCACATTGACTCTGTACCGTAACACCCTGTATATAGCCTCCACATTGACTCTGTACCGGTACCCCCTGTATATAGCCTCCACATTGACTCTGTACCGTAACACCCTGTATATAGCCTCCACATTGACTCTGTACCGGTACCCCCTGTATATAGCCTCCACATTGACTCTGTACCGTAATACCCTGTATACAGCCTCCACATTGACTCTGTACCGTAACACGCTGTATATAGCCTCCACATTGACTCTGTACCGTAACCCCTGTATATAGCCTCCACATTGACTCTGTACCGTAACACCCTGTATATAGCCTCCACATTGACTCTGTACCGTAACACCCTGTATATAGCCTCCACATTGACTCTGTACCGTAACACCCTGTATATAGCCTCCACATTGACTCTGTACCGTAACACCCTGTATATAGCCTCCACATTGACTCTGTACCGGTACCCCCTGTATATAGCCTCCACATTGACACTGTACCGGTACCCCCTGTATATAGCCTCCACATTGACACTGTACCACACCCCCTGTATATAGCCTCCACATTGACTCTGTACCGGTACCCCCTGTATATAGCCTCCACATTGACTCTGTACCGGTACCCCCTGTATATAGCCTCCACATTGACTCTGTACCGGTACCCCCTGTATATAGCCTCCACATTGACTCTGTACCGGTACCCCCTGTATATAGCCTCCACATTGACTCTGTACTGGTACCCCCTGTATATAGCCTCCACAATGACTCTGTACCGGTACCCCCTGTATATAACCTCCACATGGACTCTGTACAAGTACCCCCTGTATATAGCCTCCACAATGACTCTGTACCGGTACCCCCTGTATATAACCTCCACATTGACTCTGTACCGGTGCCCCCTGTATATAGCCTCCACATTGACTCTGTACCGTAATACCCTGTATACAGCCTCCACATTGACTCTGTACCGTAATACCCTGTATACAGCCTCCACATTGACTCTGTACCGGTGCCCCCTGTATATAGCCTCCACATTGACTCTGTACCGTAATACCCTGTATACAGCCTCCACATTGACTCTGTACCGTAATACCCTGTATATAGTCTCCACATTGACTCTGTACCAGTACCCCCTGTATATAGCCTCCACATTGACTCTGTACTGGTACCCCCTGTATATAGCCTCCACATTGACTCTGTACCGGTACCCCCTGTATATAGCCTCCACATTGACACTGTACCGGTACCCCCTGTATATAGCCTCCACATTGACACTGTACCACACCCCCTGTATATAGCCTCCACATTGACTCTGTACCGGTACCCCCTGTATATAGCCTCCACATTGACTCTGTACCGGTACCCCCTGTATATAGCCTCCACATTGACTCTGTACCGGTACCCCCTGTATATAGCCTCCACATTGACTCTGTACTGGTACCCCCTGTATATAGCCTCCACATTGACTCTGTACCGGTACCCCCTGTATAAAGCCACCACATTGACTCTGTACCGGTACCCCCTGTATGTAGCCTCCACATTGACACTGTACCGTAACACCCTGTATATAGCCTCCACATTGACTCTGTACCGTAATACCCTGTATACAGCCTCCACATTGACTCTGTACCAGTACCCCCTGTATATAGCCTCCACATTGACTCTGTACCGTAACACCCTGTATATAGCCTCCACATTGACTCTGTACCGGTACACCCTGTATATAGCCTCCACATTGACTCTGTACTGGTACCCCCTGTATATAGCCTCCACATTGACTCTGTACCGTAATACCCTGTATATAGCCTCGACATTGACTCTGTACCGTAACACCCTGTATATAGCCTCCACATTGACTCTGTACCGGTACCCCCTGTATATAGCCTCCACATTGACTCTGTACCGTAATACCCTATATATAGCCTCCACATTGACTCTGTACCGTAACACCCTGTATATAGCCTCCACATTGACTCTGTACCGTAACACCCTGTATATAGCCTCCACATTGACTCTGTACCGTAACACCCTGTATATAGCCTCCACATTGACTCTGTACCGGTACCCCCTGTATATAGCCTCCACATTGACTCTGTACCGTAATACCCTGTATACAGCCTCCACATTGACTCTGTACCGTAACACGCTATATATAGCCTCCACATTGACTCTGTACCGTAACCCCTGTATATAGCCTCCACATTGACTCTGTACCGTAACACCCTGTATATAGCCTCCACATTGACTCTGTACCGTAACACCCTGTATATAGCCTCCACATAGTAGTGGAGAGGGTAGCAAGTTTTAAGTTCCTCGGCATACACATCACAGACAAACTGAATTGGTCCACTCACACAGACAGCATCGTGAAGAAGGCGCAGCAGCGCCTCTTCAACCTCAGGAGGCTGAAGAAATTCGGCTTGTCACCAAAAGCACTCACAAACTTCTACAGATGCACAATCGAGAGCATCCTGGCGGGCTGTATCACCGCCTGGTATGGCAACTGCACCGCCCTCAACCGTAAGGCTCTCCAGAGGGTAGTGAGGTCTGCACAACGCATCACCGGGGGCAAACTACCTGCCCTCCAGGACACCTACACCACCCGATGTCACAGGAAGGCCATAAAGATCATCAAGGACATCAACCACCCGAGCCACTGCCTGTTCACCCCGCTATCATCCAGAAGGCGAGGTCAGTACAGGTGCATCAAAGCTGGGACCGAGAGACTGAAAAACAGCTTCTATCTCAAGGCCATCAGACTGTTAAACAGCCACCACTAACACTGAGTGGCTGCTGCCAACACACTGACACTGACTCAACTCCAGCCACTTTAATAATGGGAATTGATGGGAAATGATGTAAATATATCACTAGCCACTTTAAACAATGCTACCTTATATAAATGTTACTTACCCTACATTATCCATCTCATACGCATACGTATATACTGTACTCTATATCATCGACGGTATCCTTATGTAATACATGTATCACTAGCCACTTTATACTATACTATGCCACTTTGTTTACATACTCATCTCATTTGTACATACTGTACCCGATACCATCTACTGTATCTTGCCTATGCTGCTCTGTACCATCACTCATTCATATATCCTTATGTACATATTCTTTATCCCCTTACACTGTGTACAAGACAGTAGTTTGGAATTGTTAGTTAGATTACTTGTTATTACTGCATTGTCGGAACTAGAAGCACAAGCATTTCGCTACACTCGCATTAACATCTGCTAACCATGTGTATGTGACAAATAAAATTTGATTTGATTTGATTTGATATTGACTCTGTACCGGTACCCCCTGTATATAGCCTCCACATTGACTCTGTACCGTAATACCCTGTATACAGCCTCCACATTGACTCTGTACCGTATTACCCTGTATACAGCCTCCACATTGACTCTGTACCGGTACCCCCTGTATATAGCCTCCACATTGACTCTGTACCAGTACCCCCTGTATATAGCCTCCACATTGACTCTGTACTGTAACACCCTGTATATAGTCTCCACATTGACACTGTACCGGTACCCCCTGTATAGAGTCTCCACATTGACTCTGTACCAGTACCCCCTGTATATAGCCTCCACATTGACTCTGTACTGGTACCCCCTGTATATAGCCTCCACATTGACTCTGTACCGTAATACCCTGTATACAGCCTCCACATTGACTCTGTACCGTAATACCCTGTATACAGCCTCCACATTGACTCTGTACCGGTGCCCCCTGTATATAGCCTCCACATTGACTCTGTACCGTAACACCCTGTATATAGCCTCCACATTAACTCTGTACCGTAATACCCTGTATACAGCCTCCACATTGACTCTGTACCGTAATACCCTGTATACAGCCTCCACATTTACTCTGTACCGTAACACCCTGTATATAGCCTCCACATTGACTCTGTACCGTAACACCCTGTATATAGCCTCCACATTAACTCTGTACCGTAATACCCTGTATACAGCCTCCACATTGACTCTGTACCGTAATACCCTGTATACAGCCTCCACATTGACTCTGTACCGGTACCCCCTGTATATAGTCTCCACATTGACAATGTACCGGTACCCCCTGTATATAGTCTCCACATTGACTCTGTACCAGTACCCCCTGTATATAGCCTCCACATTGACTCTGTACTGGTACCCCCTGTATATAGCCTCCACATTGACTCTGTACCGGTACCCCCTGTATATAGCCTCCACATTGACACTGTACCGGTACCCCCTGTATATAGCCTCCACATTGACACTGTACCACACCCCCTGTATATAGCCTCCACATTGACTCTGTACCGGTACCCCCTGTATATAGCCTCCACATTGACTCTGTACCGGTACCCCCTGTATATAGCCTCCACATTGACTCTGTACCGGTACCCCCTGTATATAGCCTCCACATTGACTCTGTACTGGTACCCCCTGTATATAGCCTCCACATTGACTCTGTACCGGTACCCCCTGTATAAAGCCACCACATTGACTCTGTACCGGTACCCCCGGTATGTAGCCTCCACATTGACACTGTACCGTAACACCCTGTATATAGCCTCCACATTGACTCTGTACCGTAATACCCTGTATACAGCCTCCACATTGACTCTGTACCAGTACCCCCTGTATATAGCCTCCACATTGACTCTGTACCGTAACACCCTGTATATAGCCTCCACATTGACTCTGTACCGGTACACCCTGTATATAGCCTCCACATTGACTCTGTACTGGTACCCCCTGTATATAGCCTCCACATTGACTCTGTACCGTAATACCCTGTATATAGCCTCCACATTGACTCTGTACCGTAACACCCTGTATATAGCCTCCACATTGACTCTGTACCGTAACACCCTGTATATAGCCTCCACATTGACTCTGTACCGTAACACCCTGTATATAGCCTCCACATTGACTCTGTACCGGTACCCCCTGTATATAGCCTCCACATTGACTCTGTACCGTAATACCCTGTATACAGCCTCCACATTGACTCTGTACCGTAACACGCTATATATAGCCTCCACATTGACTCTGTACCGTAACCCCTGTATATAGCCTCCACATTGACTCTGTACCGTAACACCCTGTATATAGCCTCCACATTGACTCTGTACCGTAACACCCTGTATATAGCCTCCACATTGACTCTGTACCGGTACCCCCTGTATATAGCCTCCACATTGACTCTGTACCGTAATACCCTGTATACAGCCTCCACATTGACTCAGTACCGTATTACCCTGTATACAGCCTCCACATTGACTCTGTACCGTAACACCCTGTATATAGCCTCCACATTGACTCTATACCGTAACCCCTGTATATAGCCTCCACATTGACTCTGTACCGTAACACCCTGTATATAGCCTCCACATTGACTCTTTACCGTAACACCCTGTATATAGCCTCCACATTGACTCTGTACCGTAACATCCTGTATATAGCCTCCACATTGACTCTGTACCGGTACCCCCTGTATATAGCCTCCACATTGACTCTGTACCGTAATACCCTGTATATAGCCTCCACATTGACTCTGTACCGTAACACCCTGTATATAGCCTCCACATTGACTCTGTACCGGTACCCCCTGCATATAGCCTCCACATTGACTCTGTACCGGTACCCCCTGTATATAGCCTCCACATTGACTCTGTACCGGTGCCAACCTGTATATAGCCTCCACATTGACTCTGTACCGTAATACCCTGTATACAGCCTCCACATTGACTCTGTACCGTAATACCCTGTATACAGCCTCCACATTGACTCTGTACCGTAACACCCTGTATACAGCCTCCACATTGACTCTGTACCGTAACACCCTGTATATAGCCTCCACATTGACTCTGTACCGTAATACCCTGTATACAGCCTCCACATTGACTCTGTACCGTAATACCCTGTATACAGCCTCCACATTGACTCTGTACCGGTACCCCCTGTATATAGCCTCCACATTGACTCAGTACCGTAATACCCTGTATACAGCCTCCACATTGACTCTGTACCGTAATACCCTGTATACAGCCTCCACATTGACTCTGTACCGGTACCCCCTGTATATAGCCTCCACATTGACTCTGTACCGGTACCCCCTGTATATAGCCTCCACATTGACTCTGTACCAGTACCCCCTGTATATAGCCTCCACATTGACTCTGTACCAGTACCCCCTGTATATAGCCTCCACATTGACTCTGTACTGTAACACCCTGTATATAGTCTCCACATTGACACTGTACCGGTACCCCCTGTATATAGTCTCCACATTGACTCTGTACCAGTACCCCCTGTATATAGCCTCCACATTGACTCTGTACTGGTACCCCTGTATATAGCCTCCACATTGACTCTGTACCGGTACCCCCTGTATATAGCCTCCACATTGACTCTGTACAGGTACCCCCTGTATATAGCCTCCACATTGACTCTGTACCGGTACCCCTTGTATATAGCCACCACATTGACTCTGTACCGGTACCCCCTGTATGTAGCCTCCACATTGACACTGTACCGTAACACCCTGTATATAGCCTCCACATTGACTCTGTACCGTAATACCCTGTATACAGCCTCCACATTGACTCTGTACCAGTACCCCCTGTATATAGCCTCCACATTGACTCTGTACCGTAACACCCTGTATATAGCCTCCACATTGACTCTGTACCGGTACACCCTGTATATAGCCTCCACATTGACTCTGTACTGGTACCCCCTGTATATAGCCTCCACATTGACTCTGTACCGTAATACCCTGTATATAGCCTCCACATTGACTCTGTACCGTAACACCCTGTATATAGCCTCCACATTGACTCTGTACCGGTACCCCCTGTATATAGCCTCCACATTGACTCTGTACCGTAATACCCTGTATATAGCCTCCACATTGACTCTGTACCGTAACACCCTGTATATAGCCTCCACATTGACTCTGTACCGTAACACCCTGTATATAGCCTCCACATTGACTCTGTACCGTAACACCCTGTATATAGCCTCCACATTGACTCTGTACCGGTACCCCCTGTATATAGCCTCCACATTGACTCTGTACCGTAATACCCTGTATACAGCCTCCACATTGACTCTGTACCGTAACACGCTGTATATAGCCTCCACATTGACTCTGTACCGTAACCCCTGTATATAGCCTCCACATTGACTCTGTACCGTAACACCCTGTATATAGCCTCCACATTGACTCTGTACCGTAACACCCTGTATATAGCCTCCACATTGACTCTGTACCGTAACACCCTGTATATAGCCTCCACATTGACTCTGTACCGGTACCCCCTGTATATAGCCTCCACATTGACTCTGTACCGTAATACCCTGTATACAGCCTCCACATTGACTCTGTACCGTAATACCCTGTATACAGCCTCCACATTGACTCTGTACCGTAACACCCTGTATATAGCCTCCACATTGACTCTATACCGTAACCCCTGTATATAGCCTCCACATTGACTCTGTACCGTAACACCCTGTATATAGCCTCCACATTAACTCTTTACCGTAACACCCTGTATATAGCCTCCACATTGACTCTGTACCGTAACACCCTGTATATAGCCTCCACATTGACTCTGTACCGGTACCCCCTGTATATAGCCTCCACATTGACTCTGTACCGTAACACCCTGTATATAGCCTCCACATTGACTCTGTACCGGTACCCCCTGTATATAGCCTCCACATTGACTCTGTACCGTAATACCCTGTATACAGCCTCCACATTGACTCTGTACCGTAACACGCTGTATATAGCCTCCACATTGACTCTGTACCGTAACCCCTGTATATAGCCTCCACATTGACTCTGTACCGTAACACCCTGTATATAGCCTCCACATTGACTCTGTACCGTAACACCCTGTATATAGCCTCCACATTGACTCTGTACCGTAACACCCTGTATATAGCCTCCACATTGACTCTGTACCGGTACCCCCTGTATATAGCCTCCACATTGACTCTGTACCGTAATACCCTGTATACAGCCTCCACATTGACTCTGTACCGTAATACCCTGTATACAGCCTCCACATTGACTCTGTACCGTAACACCCTGTATATAGCCTCCACATTGACTCTATACCGTAACCCCTGTATATAGCCTCCACATTGACTCTGTACCGTAACACCCTGTATATAGCCTCCACATTGACTCTTTACCGTAACACCCTGTATATAGCCTCCACATTGACTCTGTACCGTAACACCCTGTATATAGCCTCCACATTGACTCTGTACCGGTACCCCCTGTATATAGCCTCCACATTGACTCTGTACCGTAATACCCTGTATATAGCCTCCACATTGACTCTGTACCGTAACACCCTGTATATAGCCTCCACATTGACTCTGTACCGTAACACCCTGTATATAGTCTCCACATTGACTCTGTACCGTAACACCCTGTATATAGCTTCCACATTGACTCTGTACCGTAATACCCTGTATACAGCCTCCACATTGACTCTGTACCGTAACACCCTGTATATAGCCTCCACATTGACTCTGTACCGTAACACCCTGTATATAGCCTCCACATTGACTCTGTACCGGTACCCCCTGTATATAGCCTCCACATTGACTCTGTACCGTAATACCCTGTATACAGCCTCCACATTGACTCTGTACCGTAACACGCTATATATAGCCTCCACATTGACTCTGTACCGTAACCCCTGTATATAGCCTCCACATTGACTCTGTACCGTAACACCCTGTATATAGCCTCCACATTGACTCTGTACCGTAACACCCTGTATATAGCCTCCACATTGACTCTGTACCGGTACCCCCTGTATATAGCCTCCACATTGACTCTGTACCGTAATACCCTGTATACAGCCTCCACATTGACTCTGTACCGTATTACCCTGTATACAGCCTCCACATTGACTCTGTACCGTAACACCCTGTATATAGCCTCCACATTGACTCTATACCGTAACCCCTGTATATAGCCTCCACATTGACTCTGTACCGTAACACCCTGTATATAGCCTCCACATTGACTCTTTACCGTAACACCCTGTATATAGCCTCCACATTGACTCTGTACCGTAACATCCTGTATATAGCCTCCACATTGACTCTGTACCGGTACCCCCTGTATATAGCCTCCACATTGACTCTGTACCGTAATACCCTGTATATAGCCTCCACATTGACTCTGTACCGTAACACCCTGTATATAGCCTCCACATTGACTCTGTACCGGTACCCCCTGTATATAGCCTCCACATTGACTCTGTACCGGTGCCAACCTGTATATAGCCTCCACATTGACTCTGTACCGTAATACCCTGTATACAGCCTCCACATTGACTCTGTACCGTAATACCCTGTATACAGCCTCCACATTGACTCTGTACCGTAACACCCTGTATACAGCCTCCACATTGACTCTGTACCGTAACACCCTGTATATAGCCTCCACATTGACTCTGTACCGTAATACCCTGTATACAGCCTCCACATTGACTCTGTACCGTAATACCCTGTATACAGCCTCCACATTGACTCTGTACCGGTACCCCCTGTATATAGCCTCCACATTGACTCAGTACCGTAATACCCTGTATACAGCCTCCACATTGACTCTGTACCGTAATACCCTGTATACAGCCTCCACATTGACTCTGTACCGGTACCCCCTGTATATAGCCTCCACATTGACTCTGTACCGGTACCCCCTGTATATAGCCTCCACATTGACTCTGTACCAGTACCCCCTGTATATAGCCTCCACATTGACTCTGTACCAGTACCCCCTGTATATAGCCTCCACATTGACTCTGTACTGTAACACCCTGTATATAGTCTCCACATTGACACTGTACCGGTACCCCCTGTATATAGTCTCCACATTGACTCTGTACCAGTACCCCCTGTATATAGCCTCCACATTGACTCTGTACTGGTACCCCTGTATATAGCCTCCACATTGACTCTGTACCGGTACCCCCTGTATATAGCCTCCACATTGACACTGTACCGGTACCCCTGTATAAAGCCTCCACATTGACACTGTACCACACCCCCTGTATATAGCCTCCACATTGACTCTGTACCGGTACCCCCTGTATATAGCCTCCACATTGACTCTGTACTGGTACCCCCTGTATATAGCCTCCACATTGACTCTGTACCGGTACCCCTTGTATATAGCCACCACATTGACTCTGTACCGGTACCCCCTGTATGTAGCCTCCACATTGACACTGTACCGTAACACCCTGTATATAGCCTCCACATTGACTCTGTACCGTAATACCCTGTATACAGCCTCCACATTGACTCTGTACCAGTACCCCCTGTATATAGCCTCCACATTGACTCTGTACCGTAACACCCTGTATATAGCCTCCACATTGACTCTGTACCGGTACACCCTGTATATAGCCTCCACATTGACTCTGTACTGGTACCCCCTGTATATAGCCTCCACATTGACTCTGTACCGTAATACCCTGTATATAGCCTCCACATTGACTCTGTACCGTAACACCCTGTATATAGCCTCCACATTGACTCTGTACCGGTACCCCCTGTATATAGCCTCCACATTGACTCTGTACCGTAATACCCTGTATATAGCCTCCACATTGACTCTGTACCGTAACACCCTGTATATAGCCTCCACATTGACTCTGTACCGTAACACCCTGTATATAGCCTCCACATTGACTCTGTACCGTAACACCCTGTATATAGCCTCCACATTGACTCTGTACCGGTACCCCCTGTATATAGCCTCCACATTGACTCTGTACCGTAATACCCTGTATACAGCCTCCACATTGACTCTGTACCGTAACACGCTGTATATAGCCTCCACATTGACTCTGTACCGTAACCCCTGTATATAGCCTCCACATTGACTCTGTACCGTAACACCCTGTATATAGCCTCCACATTGACTCTGTACCGTAACACCCTGTATATAGCCTCCACATTGACTCTGTACCGTAACACCCTGTATATAGCCTCCACATTGACTCTGTACCGGTACCCCCTGTATATAGCCTCCACATTGACTCTGTACCGTAATACCCTGTATACAGCCTCCACATTGACTCTGTACCGTAATACCCTGTATACAGCCTCCACATTGACTCTGTACCGTAACACCCTGTATATAGCCTCCACATTGACTCTATACCGTAACCCCTGTATATAGCCTCCACATTGACTCTGTACCGTAACACCCTGTATATAGCCTCCACATTGACTCTTTACCGTAACACCCTGTATATAGCCTCCACATTGACTCTGTACCGTAACACCCTGTATATAGCCTCCACATTGACTCTGTACCGGTACCCCCTGTATATAGCCTCCACATTGACTCTGTACCGTAATACCCTGTATATAGCCTCCACATTGACTCTGTACCGTAACACCCTGTATATAGCCTCCACATTGACTCTGTACCGTAACACCCTGTATATAGTCTCCACATTGACTCTGTACCGTAACACCCTGTATATAGCTTCCACATTGACTCTGTACCGTAACACCCTGTATATAGCCTCCACATTGACTCTGTACCGTAATACCCTGTATATAACCTCCACATTGACTCTGTACCGTAATACCCTGTATATAACCTCCACATTGACTCTGTACCGTAATACCCTGTATATAACCTCACTACTGTTATTTTATTGCTGCTCTTTAATTATTTGTTATTCTTATCTCTTCCTTTAAACTGCATTGTTAGTTAAGGACTTGTAAGTCAGCATTTCACAGTAATGTCTACATAAACCTGTTGTATTCGGTGACAAATACAATTTGATGTGAAACCATCAACAGAAAACCAAAGAGTGCGGACAATGGAGGACAGGGATGTGTGTGTTTACCTCTGTTTTAGTGTGTGTTTGTGCGGTGAGGTGTGTGTGTGTGTTGAGGTGTGTGTTGAGGTGTGTGTTGAGGTGTGTGTACCTCTGCGTTCTGTGTCTCCTGGTGTAGCTGAGTCAAACCAGTCAGGTCCTCCAGGAAGGAGTGGGAGGAGTTAAACACCTTGGACAGGAAGTTGAAACCATCCTTCTCATAGCTGTCCAGGACCTAGGGTGTAACAAAAACAACAGGGTCAACAACAATAACTACCATCAAAACCCTAAAAAACAAAAACAACATCATCATCATCACCACCATGATAGGGAGGTGCCTGAGAGGGGGACAAGGCTAGGGGGACAAGGCTAGGGGGGGTCTGGGGGTCAAGGGGACAATGCTTAGGGGACAAGGCTAGGGGGACAAGGCTAGGGGACAAGGCTAGGGGGGGGTCTCGGTGACGAGGCTAAGGGGGGTCTCGGGGACGAGGCTAGGGGGGGGTCTGGGGGACAAGGCTAGGGGGGGTCTGGGGGACAAGGGGACAAGGCTTAGGGGACGAGGCTAGGGGGGTCTGGGGGACAAGGGGACAAGGCTTAGGGGACGA